>NC_142009.1:169919302-170103052 GCF_049901735.1 Notechis scutatus | reverse complement strand
GGTAAACTGGACAACCCCTGTCTGAGATTATGTGTTCAGGAACCCCATATAACCTGTAGATATGTAAAATAAACAGTTTAGCCAAAGTTTTCGTTGATGGGATTTTCGGACAAGGTATGAAATGTACCTGTTTGGAAAAGAAATCTGTTACTACCCAAATAACTGTATTTTCCCCACTTTCAGGTAATTGCACTATAAAATCCATAGAGATTTCCTTCCGTGGAGCAGTTGGTCTAGCCACATTTTGTAGTAAGCCTGCTGGTTTACCAGGAGGCCGTTTGGCTGAGGCAGAGATAGGACAGCTAGCCACATAAGTCTCAATGTCCTTTTTCAAGGTAGGCCACCAAAATTGCTTTTTAACCAAGTGTAAGGCCTCTGTCCGTTGACCTTGATATATTTTGATAAAGAGTTGCGGCTGCGCATAGCATAGGATAGAAGCCTAAGCAAGAACCTCCCCCCCCAAATTTATACAGTTCTGTTTTGTAACACCTCCAGCTCACTTCCCATAACCATATCCCCCCTCCTCCCCCCGTTACTTATGACAGCCACAAGATGCAAAGCAAAGGAAGAAAATCTTTAAGGCTGACACCTCTGCTCTACAGCATACAGTGGTAAGACAAACATTGATGGGTTAAAAACCTTATGGTGGGAGATCCAAACTTGAAATAAGGAGAACTGTGAAAGCTATTAGACATTAGGATAATCTGCCTCCTGAAGTTGTGGGTGTCTCACTGGTGGTTTCAAAAATAATTTGAACAGCCTTTTGTTTGAGATGGTATGAGAATTCCTGCACTGGGAAGACTGGACTAGGAGACCCCCCAAGGTTCCTTTCAACCTTATATTTTTATATCAAAATTGTTATAGGATTTTCTAATCTGTTGTAGCTGGTGAGCACCAAATTTGGAATTTTGAGAGCACATCTTGAACATTTACCTCAAATCATTGCAATGGAAGAAGGCTTGGATAATTGTAATCTTATAGAGGTTGTCATTCACAACTTGTTGACTTTCCAGAAGACAAACTGATGAATCTTTAAAAAACAGTAACATGCATGTATAAGTCAGAGGTTGGGTATGAATGCTAAGACGAGGTTAGAATTTAATTAATTGAAGAGCAGAGCCATTTTTTAAAATCAGCAAGGTTTTATTTCACTGTAATACTAATTTCAGAGGAGACCATTTAAGACTTTGTAATAAATAATTAGGAAGATGGATAAAATTTAAACACCCAATTGTGTATTTACTGTGATTAAATACATACCCCACAGTGCAAGAAATAAATTCAACAGGTTGTGTAGTAGCTGACTACATCAGTTATGTTGATGTTTCCAAGGTGTCTAAGCTTGTTTTCTTTCAGTCTCTTTCTGCTATTTCAGCTTGCTAAAGATCACAACTCTGGATTGAGTTTGGATCAGTGAAGTTGATGATCTTCCCTGAAAAACTGCAGGAAGGATGCTAGAAAACAACGTGCAAGTTTTGAACCACATTTGGGAGATTCTTTATTGAATAAATCAATATAAGCAAAAAATATTGAGCTGCCTTTTCTCTTTTTCCTTTTATGAAATGCTTTATGCATTTTGGAAGGTGCTTCATAAGACATTACATCTGAACTAAGGCTCAAATGCCTTCCAAAGTGAAGCAGATTGAGGCTGGCATCTTTTTCTGTTTTAATTTTAAATAGTTGTCAGATGCTGAAAATGCTTTGAAGTACAGAGATAAACAAAGAGCTAAAACTAAACTAAAAGGAGAACAAATAGCATTTTATGTTGGTGCTTTTGAAATAATCTGAATTGATATAGGAGTCCTTTGCCAGAGTAGTAAGTCTGCAAATATTATTAATCTAAATTGAATTACTATATATGCAAGAAGCAAAAACAGGTCAAAATTGGTTTATCTATGCTAGAGTTTATATCTTTGCTTGGAACATTGAAACACAAACTATTTTTTTACCTGATTAGTTTTTGCTTTTATTTTCCTTACTTATGGGTGGTGGCAAAGCATGTCTAAGGCTATCATAGCTTTAAAAGTAGAACATGTAAAAATATCTGCACTATCTATTTCCTGAAATTGAGGCGGGTATGAATTAAAGGGCATTATAAAACAAATAGGAATGTAAGCAATTATCTTTAATTCTGCTAAGTGCTACAATTATTACCAGCCTGAATATGCCAATGTTTTCACAGTCACAACGTTCACCTAGCAGAGGCTTAAAATACTTCTTGTCAGCTAGACGACAATAAAGCCTTACTAGAAGAGATGGAACAGTTGTTTGTCATAGTAGTGACACTTTCGAGAATTGTCTGTAGAGACTGTAACATCTGTTATAATATAAACAGGAATACTCTTTTTTTTTAACAAATTTTATTGATTTTAAAGACAAACAAAACATAAGACATCAAAGTATAAAACCTCCTTTCTCAAAAATTACTTATAAGTTTTAACAAGGCAAATAAGGGCATTATTTTTTAAAGCATAGTTCCACATTATCACATTTCCATTTAAACACATATATATCTTTTCCAAATTTCTCATTATTTCTCCCTTCACTTTTATTCAATTATATTTCTTTCTATCAAGGTTTTATTAATTCTCCATCAAGCATAAACACACAAAATACAGAACATAAAACAAAACATAAAAAGATAAAACCTTCTTAATTATTATTTATACATGTCTTTTCCAAATTTCTCTCCCTTTAGCTTTATTCCTCCCAGGTTTTATTAATTCACAATCAAAACATAGCTAACCAAAACATAAAACTTCTTTTGAAAAGTGGCTTAGCCCCGGGTTACATCTTTTTTGACAGACCTAAATCAAGTTCGTGCTCACCTTATATACCATTCATATCTTATTAACCATTCTATATTTTCTATATAACTTTTCCCTTCTTTTCACTCTCTTAGTTATATTTTGTTTATTTCATCTTATTTCAGAATCATTATGTTTGTATCTTTTGTCTGTTCTTTTCCAATCATCTATTTATCTCTTCTCTTTAGCAAAAGAATTTCCCCTGTAATCACTTTTAAGGTGTGATGCCTTTCCCTAAAGTAACACTTAAAATACATAATTTCTATCCTGATTCTGCTTAGTACATTCTACATGTTGCATTTTGAAAAGAAAAAGAATAATAAACTTATAATATAATTAAATATATAATTTCCATTCTAATTCTAATTCTATTAATAGTATAACTAAACATTAATCATTTTACACATTCTCTTTGATATTTTATTACCGTATTTGCCGGCGTATAAGACGACTTTTTTGCCCCAAAAAACATGCCTCCAAGTGGGGGGGTCGTCTTATACGCCGGTATATCCACTGCCGGCTTTCGGATGCTTGTTGGACGCAGCGAAGGCGCCTCTGGCTTCCTGGATCCCCTGCGTCGCTTCCGCTTCATCCCACTCGCCTCGCTCCGCCCGAGGCTGCAGCCTTCCTGTTCTTCCCACGGCCCCTGGCACTCTGCCCTGCCGCTGCAGCCCCGGGGATTTCTGGAGGGCGTTTCCGATGGTGGTGGGGGGTCGTCTTATACGCCGGGTCGTCTTATACGCCGGCAAATACGGTAAATATTGAAATCTATCATTATAAAACATTTTAATATTTTAATATTTTGTTAAATCTTATAATATTCCAATGGACTATTTCAAATGCAAATACTACAATACTATCTTATGTACTCTTGCAGAATCTTTGTTAAATTATACATCCTTTATCCTTTATCTCTAAAAAAAATATCTTGTTCCAGACCGTGGCTTCCCCCCCCCTTTTCCCTCCCTTTCTTCTCCAGTCTGATCTTTTTGCCCCCCCTTCTTCTAACCTCCACCTTTTTAGCTTCCCCTCTCTGTTGTAATTCTCTTTTCAATTGCTTTCTAACATTGTACCTTTTTTTCACCTTATTTTTCTTTTTCTTTGTTGTTTTATTAAATCTTAAATTCTCATTTTTCCTCCCTCTCTTCCTATTTTCTTTCTTAATCAATTTTTTTTGTCCATTAAAAATGGCTTCCTTTTCTTCTTCTTCTCCTTCTCCTTCTTCATCAAGTATTTGCTGGTATGTAGAAACCGCCATTTCTAAAAAGTGGAAGACAGCTCCCAATGAATTCTTGCCATTTGGTTCTGTTTCTTTTAATTTTTCATATTCCATTTTTAGTTGATCCAGAGATAGTGCCATTGTAAATTTTTAAATACAACCCAGATGTTTTTAGTCTTAAGGTAATTTGCAAATGTCAAAGTTATCAAACAATCCAAACAGCCAGAAATTATTTCCTCTTCTTCTCTTTGCAACTTTTCCTCCTGGGGCAAAATCCCAAATATATTTTAAAGCCGTATTACAATTAGTTGTTGGTCTTATAATCTTCAAAGCGTCTCCTCCAACCAGTTTTAAAAGCTTTTTTTTTTTTTAGTCCTCTCCTTCCCACTTATAACAAAGAGCTTGTTTTTACCTTAAAGCAGCAGGTTTTTCAGTGCTCATTTGCTTTCTCCATAAGGAAGGGGAGTGAACTTTCCTTCAGCACTTTCGCCATTTTAACAACTCCTTTTGGAAACAAATGTATCAATCCAAAAGTCAGGTTTCCAGGGTGTTTAAAAGTATCTTAATGTCCCGGTTCAGCCAAGAAAACTTCTGATTCTTCCTCCTGCGCAACTCTTATCCGGTTGAAGATTCCTATGTGGCTGTCATCTCTGACAGCCGCTCCACCACCTCAGGAAAAAGGAGTCTAGCCGGCTGGGGAAAGGGGGTGCGATATCCCCAGACCCCTGCCCGGATCTCCTCTGTGTTCCGCTGCCTCTTCAGGGCAGCGACAACCCCCAAATCCAATTGGATCGGGGGTACCTCAGCGGCGAGCGCAGCAGGGACCCGCAGAGAAGCGGATTCCTGCCACTGCCGAAGCCTTGCAACCGGAAGAGGAATACTCATTTTTGAGCAATCCAATAATATCTGTTTAGGGATCTGAATAATTTGAAAATACCTGCTTTCTACAAAGTTTTGGGAAACGTTACTGTTTACATAAGCTTATTAATGAATACCTTTTTTTTTAAAACAGTTTATTAGTTTTTACAATTAAAAACAACCAATGATACATACTCAAATAAACGAGAGAAAAAAAGAAGGAAGAAAAGAAAGAAAAGATTGAAAAGAAAGAAAAAAGAAAGAAAAAGAGGGAAGAAGAGGGAAGAAAAGTTAAAAGCATTCTTATTTTTACAGTTTGCAAGATCTTTTTTCATAGCCTTTGATTTATGTCATATACACACACCTATTCTATACATATATCGCTATCTCATTATTATAGGTTAATACTTCCTCTTATGCCTTATGGTATATAATTTATCTTTGATCAATCCAATTATACCAACAATTCCAACTATCATAATATATTAAAGTATCTTTGTTTTTTAGTGCCAAAGTCAGTTTGTCCATTTCTTCACATTTTGAAATTTTATCAATAATCACTTCATCTGGTGGAATTTGATGTTGTTTCCAGTATTGAGCGAAGGCTAATCTGGCCGCGGTTAAGATGTGTATTGTTATGTATTTAGCTTTTTTGGAAATTTGTTTGTCAAAGATCCCTAGTAGGAAGGACTCTGGTTTATATTCAATCTGCTCTTTTGTAATTTCTTCCAACCACGTTTTGATTTTCTTCCAGTAATTTTGGGTTTCTGTACATGTCCACCACATATGGAAAAAGGTTCCTTCTTTTTTCTTGCATTTCCAATAATATGGACTCATGTTGGGGTGCATCTTCGCTAGTCTCGAAGGAGGGAGATGCCATCTATAAAACATTTTATAAAGATTTTCCTTGTATGCTACCGATTTTGTGATCTTATTATTCCTGCCCCAAACTTTTTCCCATTCCGCTAGTGTAATACTACGTCCTACGTTCCGACTCCACGCAATCATATTCCCTTTTACAATTTCTTCTTCTAATTCTGTTCCTAGTAAATAATTGTAAAATTTTGTTATGTTCTTTTTGTCCGGTCCTAATAAAATTTTATCTAATTGTTGAAGTTTGTTGTTAATTCCAAATTCTTTCTTGTCTTGTTTGTACCTACTTTGAATCTGAAGGTAAACCCATTGATCAATTTTTTGTCCCTGGTCCTGAATTTCCTGCCTCGATTTCAAATTTCCTTGTGGGTCCAATAAGTCTTTTTTTTTTTTTAAACAAATTTTATTAATTTTAAAGACAAACAAATCATCATTAACCATTACATACTTAAACCTTTTTCCATTATAAATTTTACAAGTCAAATAAAACCTTATTTTATACAATATAATTCTATTTTAAACCATTTCCATATGAGCATACAAATACCTCTTATCCAATTTCTCTTTACTTCTCTTTACTCTTATTCAATTTCACTATTATTATTTCATCTATTTCTTTCTGACTTGGTTACCATTATTCTCATTCTATATTTCTACAAGGTTTTATTAATTCTCCCAGAAACATAAACACACAACACACAAACATATAAAAAATCTTTTAGGAAAGTAACTTGGCCCCAGGTACCTCTCTCTACATGGACTTCAGTTATATTCATGCTTATCTTACATGTCATTACCTATTTTATTTACCATTCTATGTCTTCTATATTAGCTTCTCCACACATTTCACTCTTCTTAATTCTATCTTATTTAATCCATCTTAATTTGAGTCATTATATTTGTATCTTTTGTCCATTCTTTATTATCCCTCTGTCTCATTCCTTATAATAAAAAAAAGAATTTCTCCTGAAATCACTAATCAGAGTATGATGCCTTTCTATCTTCCCCCTAAATTAATTAGATTAACATTTAAAATAACACCTAATACCCAATCTGATTCTGCTTGGTACATTCTATCTACTATTTTTTTTTTTAATAAAAAAAAATAATAAATCCAAAATGATTAAATACATAGTTAGATAATAGATCTAAATATTGAATCTTATAACATTCCCATTGCCTTTTCCAAAGACAAATACTACAATAATAATTTTATAATAACATCAATACCATAGTCATATTAAACTCTTTAATTAAAACTCAATATTCTAAACATTCCCTTTAATATTTTATTAAATTTTAAAATCAATCATTACTGTAACATTTCAACATTTTAATCTCTTATTAACTCTTAAACCATTCTAATTTTCTATTTCTGATACAAATGCTACAATACCATCTTATGTACCTTGCAAAATCTTTTTTAAAGAAATTGTACTTTACCCTTTGTCCCTAAAAAAGATTCCTCTTTTCCCATCTGATTTCAAAACTTTGTGGCTTTTCTCCGCCTTTCCCCTTTCTTTCTTCCCCCACCAGACCTTTCTACCCCCCCTTCTCCTAGCCTCTGCCTTACTGGCTTCCCTTCTCTGTTGTGTTCCTTTTTTCTTTTGTTTACTATCATTATATTGATTTTGCACCTTATTTTTCTCTTTCTTGAGTGTTTTTTTAAATCTTAAGTCCTTCATTTCCCTTCCTTTCTTTCTTCCTTCTTTCTTAGTTAAATTTTGAAATTCATTAAAGATGGCTTCTTCTTCTTCTTCTTCTTCTTCTTCTTCTTCTTCTTCTTCTTCTTCTTCTTCTTCTTCTTCTTCTTCTTCTTCTCTTCTTCTTCCTCTTCCTCTTCCTCTTCCTCTTCCTCTTCCTCTTCCTCTTCCTCTTCCTCTTCTTCCTCCATCTGTTGTAGTGTTTGTTGATAGTTAGCAAGCGCCATTTCTAAAAAAAGGAAAGCTTCTTTCACACCATCTTTACCATCTATTTTTGTTTGCTCATATTCTTTTCTCAGTTCCTCAGCAAAAAAAACCATTATAAATCTTTTCTTTTCTTTTTTTTCCCCCTCTTTCTTCTTGCACCAACCAAGATATTTCAAAAAAAAAAAAAATAGAACAATCCCAAAGTCCTCAATCAATCCAAGCCAAGACAAAGTTCTCACTTTCTCTTCCTGGGGTAATATCAATAAAAAAAAAGAAAGTCCAAATCTGTATCTTAAAGCCTTATTAGAATATATTTCAGTCTTCAAATCCTTAAGGCATCTCCTCCAACAAAATCTAAACGTATAAATATATTTTTTGTCCTCTCCCTTCCCACTTATCACATAGAGCTAGTTTTTACCTGAAAAAAACAGGTTTCTCAGTATCCACTTGTTGATTCCGTAGGGAAGGAGAGTAAACTTTCCTTTCAGCACCTCAAAATTGCCGCTTATTTTCTCTTCTGGAAAGAATCATTCAAAAAGCCATAATTTCCGGGAATTGTGTTAAATATGTCTTAGAGTCCTGGGTTAACCAAGAAAACTTTCACTCTCAAAGGCTTTCTCCTCTTCCTCCTGCGCATTCTTACCCAGCTGCCGGCTTCTTTGTGGCGGCCATTACAGACCGCCGCTGCACCGTCTTGGGAAAAGGGGGTTCTGCCGGCCGGGGAGGGGGTCTGCAACACCCCCAAACCCCTCTCCGGATCCCCCCTATCTTCAGCCGCCCCTGCAGGGCAGCCTTAGCTCCAAACCTGTCCGGATCGGAGCACCAAAAACGGCTAGCGCAGCAGGGATCGTGCAGTGTCGCGAATCCCTGCCGCTCGCGAAGCCGACAAACCGGAAGTCCGTGGGTCCAATAAGTCTTTATATTTAATCATTTTAGTAATTTCCAGATTGTTTGGGTGAATCATCGCCTCCATTGTTGAAATCCATATTGGTATTTTTATGTAATGTTTTTTCCGTATTTTCTTCCAAATTGTTAGTAGCGCGTCTCTAATTAAATGTCTATGAAAATATTTTTGACTGGTTTTCCCTACGTCCCATAAGAAAGCGTGCCACCCCCTTTGTAAGTCGTGGCCTTCTAGAAATAATATTCTTTTATTAGTTAAATTCACCCAGTCCTTCAACCAAATTAACGAGGTGGCCATATAATATAACTCCCAGTTTGGGACTGCTAACCCTCCTCTGCTCTTCATATCTTGCATTGCTTTTACATTTATTCTGGGTTTTTTCCCTTGCCAAATAAATTTGAGGGTTATTTTGTTAAGTTCTTCGAAGAACTTTTTGTGTAATTTAATTGGGATCGTTTGGAATATGTATAGAAATTTGGGGAGAATGTTCATTTTAATGGTGGCAATCTAACCTAATAGTGAAATTTGAAGTTTACTCCATGATTCTAAATCTTTCTTTACCTGATGTAACAATTTGTCATAATTATTTTCTTTAAGTGACTTACAGTGTGGTGTTAGCCGAATTCCTAAATATTTCACTTTCTTTGTCACTTGTATTTCCATTGTTTCTTCTAATTCTATTTTCTGTTTTTCTGTTAAATTTTTGGTCATTAATTTGGTTTTTTTCCTGTTTATTTTAAGTCCTGCTACTGCTCCAAATTTCTCTAGTTCTTTCATCAATTTTAGTCCCCTATCTATTGGTTCTTCAATGAAGAAAATCATGTCGTCTGCAAATGCTTGCAATTTAAATTCCTCTTTCTTAACCGTTAATCCCTTTATATCTGAATTTCACCTAATTCGCGTTAATAATGTCTCTAATGATAATATGAAGAGCAGAGGAGAGAGTGGGCAGCCCTGTCTCACTCCTTTTTCTATCTTTATTGGGCGGGTGTGTTCCCCGTTTATTATTATATTGGCTTGTTGTGTGTCATAGATGGTTGTTATAATATTTTCAAATTTGGTACCCAGATTCAAATTATAAATTTTTTGAATTAAAAATTGCCAATTCAGATTATCGAAAGCTTTTTCTGCATCTAGGAACATGAGTGCTACTTGTCTCTCAGGGTGGGCTTCATAAAATTCTAGTACGTCTAATACTATTCTTAGATTATTCTTTATTTGCCTAGTTGGAAGGAATCCGTTTTGATCTTCATGTATATACAAGTTTAGCAATCCTTTTAATCTGTTTGCTATAATAGAAGTGAATATTTTATAATCAGTATTTAGGAGTGAAATCGGCCTGTAATTGTTTATATATCTGGGATCTGTATCCTCCTTCGGGATCAGCGAAATCAGCACCCCCCTCCATGAGTCCGGTATCCTGGCTGCTAGTAAAACATCATTAAAAACTTCCAACATAAATGGTCCGATTTGTTCTACTATTCCCTTGTAGAGCTCCCCTGGGATTCCATCTGGGCCCAGGGTTTTGTTATTTTTCTGGTTATCTATTGCTGATTTCAATTCCGATTCAGTAATGTCTTTATTTAATAGTTCTGCCATTTCTTCCCCAATTACCTCATCTTTAACTTCATCTAAATAGTTCCTTATTCTATCTTCACTAACCTCTTCTTTTTTGTATAGATCTTCAAAGTATTTATGAATGATTTCTTTTTTCTGTTCTATTTCCTGGTATATATCTCCCTTGTTATCTATTAACTGGTATATCATTCTCTTTTCTTTCTTTTTTTTTTTTTAATTTATAAGATAGCCATCTTCCTGGCTTGTTGGCATGTTCAAAATAGGTTTGTCTAGTCAAATTCAAATTTGTAATCATTTTCTCTTGTTCGATTAAATTCAATTTATGTTTAGCTATACTTATCTGGTTTTGCAGTTTTGTATCTTTTGGAGTATTCTGTAGTAGAGTTTCTAGCTCCTTAATTCTTTGTTGTAGTTTATTTTGTTGGGAATATTTTTCCTTATTTCTCTTGGCATTATAAGAGATTGTTATACCTCTTATTACTGCCTTCATTGTATCCCATATATTTTGTTTTGTAGTTTCTCCATTATTGTTTTCTTTTATAAAAAAGTTTAATTCCTCCTTTAATTTATTGATCTATTCTTTCTCTTTTATTAATAGTGTTTAACGTCCATCTTTTCTTTGGTTTTGCCCTACCCTTCCATATTATCTGAATTGGGTTATGGTCTGCCCATTCATTGGGCAAAATTTCCACTTCTTTTATTTCGTTTGCTATTTCCCCATTCATCCATGCCATATCTATCTGTGTCCATGTTTGGTGGGGATTTGAATAGAATGTAAACTGTTTTTTTCCAGGATGTAGTCTTCTCCATATATCTGTCAAATTTAGCTCTTTCATCATTTCCCTGCAAATCTTAGGGAGCTCTCTTTTCCCCTTTTATTTTTCCCGCCGTTGCTGTGGTCTTTTTGATATTCAACAATAGAATTGAAGTTCCCTATAATACAGATGTTTTTTTGTTGCAATTCAACCATTTTTCCGTATAGGTGTTTAAAAAACTCTTTTTGGTCCCCGTTCAGGGCGTAAATTACTACTAAAAGAATTGGGATGTCATTAATCCAGATCTGCAAAACCAGAGTCCTTCCTTCCAAATCCGACCATATTGGCTCTGCTTTTAAATCCTCTTTTACATATACTGCAATTCCTTTCTTTTTACACTCGTCTGCTAGTGTGGTAAATAACTTTCCTAATTTTGGGCATTCTAAATATTTTTCATCTTTCTTCATTATGTGCGTTTCTTGTAGGCATGTTATATCAGCCTTTTGTTTGATTAATTTAGTTAATATCCTTTTTCTTTTATTCGTTGAATTTAAATCGTTTATATTTATTGATAGTAATTTTTTTTCTTCTCCCATTTATTTAGTTCTGTTTTGCTCTTTGGCGTGTAACAGCTCCTGTTTCTCCTTGCGTTTGTGTTTGTGTGATTCCTTCTGTCTTTTGTTGCGAATGAGTGTCCTCTTGGTTCCCTACAGATCTGATTCTATTTTTATGTCCACCGTATTCTTCTTGAGAATTTGTCTCCGATTCCTCCCTACTACTTTGCTTCTGCGGGCCCACCATCCGTTCATAAAAGTCCTGAGCTTTTTCCACGGTGTCTATTTTAATTTTCCTCTCTTTCCACGACACTAGCATCCCTTCTGGTATAAGCCATTTGAATGTAATTCTTTTTTGGTTTAAATAAGCTGCCAGAAATTTGTAATCGCGCCTTTGTTCCCTTACTCTTCTCGGAATCTGTTTAAGAATTATAATCTCTTTTTCTTTATACGTTATTGTTTTATCTCTAGAAATTCTATATATCATATCACGGGTACATCTTCTGGTGAATCGTATGTGAACTTCCCTGGGGCATTTGTGTCGTCTTGCGTAATTTGTATTGACCCGGTAAACTTCATCAAACTCTTTTTGGATATCATCTCTGTCCTTCTTCAAAAGGCCGGACAGTATTTCTGCCACCAAGTATTCCAGGTCTTCCTCTTTTGATTCCGCCACATTTTGAAATCTTAAGTAAGTTGCCACCTTGTCCATCTCTAGGAGGACCAATGAGTCGTCCATTTCTTCACTCATGTTTTTAATATCTTCATCCACTCTTTCTAATTCCTTTTCCATTCGGTCAGTTCTTTTTTCTACCTCTTTTATTATAACTTCATTTTTCTCCAAGGCCTGTTGCAGTACTCCCACTTTATCCTCTACTTTAAAGATGTCCGCCTTCATTTCTGCCTTTAATTTCCCCATCTCTTCCTTCAGTTCATTAATATCTGCTCTTGTTTCACTGTGGTTTTTAGTCATTGTTTCTTGCAGTTTTGTCAATGAGTCCTGTAAAGTTAGAAACATTGCTTGGATGTTGGCATTCGAGATGCTAGTTTGCTTCTCTATTGGTAGTGTTTCCTCTATTGTTTTTTGCGCCATGGGTGAAGTTGTTGCTAAAGTAGTTGTTATTGTGGGGTTGACCTTTCTGCCAGTTTTCAACGCTGTAGTAGTTGTAGAAGTCATTTCCTGTAAAATTTGTTTTTGTTGTTGTACAATGCTAAGTATATTGTTCCAAATTGGCATTCAGTGTTCTTAAATCTATTACTAGAATTGATCAAGGTCTATCAATCTGTTAAATAACTGTATTCTTAACTAATTAATAAGATAAATCTGTATTTAACTGATTTAACTTAAATGTAAAGTAAGCTTAGTTACAAAAAATGTTGCATTCCTAAATATTCCTAGATATGATCACACAATGCAATATGATATTAAACTAGAGAACTCTAAAATTGTTAATTAATCAATACCCAATATTCCTACTATCCCCCTATATTCCCACACAAAATATAGCAATCTTTGTTATTAATAACTTAACTAAATTAATTAATCCAATATTTAACAACCTAATATAATGTGCATATCTATCAAGAGAAAATCAAAGAAAAAGCATAATTCAACATAACATGATATCAACTGATAGGAAGGAAGGGAGAATATTTTAAGTAAATATATGCGCAAAGAGGAAAGTAAAAAGAAAGAAAGAGAAGCTCTAGAAATATAATTTTTAGTTTTCACTTTTCAATTTGGGAGCTTTCACTTTAAGCACACCGGAAATGGAAGGTGAAAAGCTGCTGAGTAACAGCTACGATTAAACAGCGTTCTCACTCATTCAAAGGCTTCCAATTTTTTTCAATTGTCCTGATTTCCTTCGAGAGGAGGGGAAAAAAGCTGTCTCCTCCAATGGAGCAATATCCTCAGGTTCCCAGGGATTGTTTGAATAAATTGTGTCCTTTCAGTCAGTTAAGTCTGTTACTTTGTTGCAGCCACCTCAGCGTTCTAAATGCCCTTCCCCAATCAGCTTAGTTCTGCTTTCTGGCTCCGGTTGTAAAAGGATCTGCTCAAATGCAAATGGTAACTAGATCTTTTCAGTCACTTTTTAATGCTGGATTCCTCTTTAAATCTTTGTTATTCCACCTCTCTTCTGTCTGCCGAGCCCCTTCACTTTCACTTGCAAATTCGCTTTTGGCCGCTTTCTCTTAGGGCTCCCAACAGACGCTCTTACAATATCACTCTCTTTCCCAACAAACTTGCAAACTGTCACTCACTCTTTACTTCACATCGGTGGCAGTCAGGACTTCGGAGCCTCCATTAACATGGGGCTATTCTTGATCATTGGGCTCTGGAGGGTTTCCTCTTCGTTGCAGGGGGGTTGCCTTCCCCACCCTACGATCCGAGGTTCCCCCACACCGGCACGGGTCTCTCCAGGACTCGAGCACCCCGAAAGATCGCACCAAACTCAAGAAAAGGTTAGCTGAAACCACAGCGGATTTCTGCCCCTCTGCTCGTCCTTGCCTTGCCACCGGAAGTCCAGCTAATGAATACCTTTTTAATGCTGTGCTTGGATCAGATTACATATATTTTTCTATTCATATCTGTTCAGCTATGTTTGTAGACCACCATGCAATTAAAACCAAAGGCCATATTAATAATTTGCAATCTTATTCTCATTGCATGTGCAAATATTAATGTCAAATGTGATGCTCTTTGTTTAAGGAAATGTATAAACAACCTCCTCCATTTTTCTTTAAAAATGGAGGTTTCTTAAATCTGTCAGTAATTTCAATTTATGCATGTTGGGCATAAAATTATGAAAATTTACATAGATTTTCAGAATGCCTGACTTCCAACAACTTTGGATGTTTCACATGATTAAAAAAGCCAGAATAAAAGAACAAATGACATTTGTCCAAAAAGAGAAAACCATCATAAAAATACCACAAAATCTCTCAGGGATTCACCACCCTGTCATGCCCTTGGTAGAGTCGGACTCTGAGGGAGAGGAGGAACAGCTGACAGGGAGTGGAGGTGTGCCTCCGGAGGTTGTGGAGGAGGTTGGAGAAGGGCTGAGGCTGGCTGGGCAGTCAGAGAAAGAACCAGGCCCATCCCCTCTGCATCCTAGGACACACAGGGAGGAAAGGAGAAGGCAATAACTTGGCTTGTGAGAGAGGAAGCAGCTATGATTCTCCTCATTGGTTACAGCTGGGGAGATGAGTATATAAGAGAGACGGTTAGAACACAGGTTGCCAAAAGCAAGTGTGTTTTATTTTGGTCTGAAGTTATCTTGGTTGGCGTCCTTCCAACAGACTGTGCTTTGTTATCTCCTTGAATTTGGTAAATACTTCTCCTGTTCTGTTGTGGACATTTCATCATTGTAGTTTGTTTTTTTATTTCACCTCTATCTGCTCATTAAATTCGGACTGTATTGCTTTCTTTTGAATACTATTTTTGAGTATGTTTTATCTCCAACTGAGTATTATTGAACAGTGGGGCCAAGTTGGAGGCAATAAGGGACATTTATTTACATTTTGGATTTTGTTATGTTTGTGTTACACTCTGAGTCATCACACACTTGCTATCTCTCTCTCTCTTTTTAAAATAAATTTTATTAAGTAAACATTAAAAACAGTTCAACACAGTACGACTTTCTTGGCCATCATTTTGGCCATACATACTATAGTATAGAAATAACTATAACAGTTGATTTCCCCTTTTTCCTTGTGTTGTTGATATAATGCTAATTACATATTTGTTTCTATTTGCATTTATATACATATTGACAACCTAGTTTCTTATCCATCTCCTTTTTCCCTTTGTAGTTTTTATATTTATATAATATTTGTTCATTATATTTCATTTTCTTTCATTTACAATACTTTTACTTTCATTCCTATAAAGCGTCAACAATTTCTTCTTTTCCTTAACTCCAGCCATTGATACATTTTACTCCAGACTTCATTGTACTTTGTTTCACTCTTATCCTTAATTTCTAGAGTTAGTCTGTCCATCTCTGCACAGACTAATATTTTTCTTTATTATTTCACTTTCTATAGGGGTTTCTTCATTCTTCCAGTTTTGGGGTCGCAGAAGTTATTATATGTAACATTAAATATATTGTTCCTTTACTATATTTCTCATCTATAATTTCCAATAGGAACATTTATGGTCTAAACCAGGGGTCCCCAAACGTGGCAACTTTAAGACTCGTGGACTTCAACTCCCAGAATTCCTCAGCCAGCATAGTATAGCATAGCTGCCTGAGGAATTCTGAGAACTGAAGTCCAGAATTCTTAAAGTTATCAAGTTTGGAGACCTCTGGTCTAAAGTCTACTTTTTGGCTGACCATCTCTTCTATCCATACCTTTATTTGCTACCAGTACTTTTTTGCTTTTGCACATTTCCACCACATGTGATAGTAGTCCCTATCACCATGTTGCACTTCCAACATTGTGGTGATACACTTACTTATTTTGGCCAGTCTTGTTGGAGGGAGATGCCATCTGTAAAACATTTTATATTGGTTTTCTTTATATGAAGTTGCAAGTGTTAACCTCCTATTTCTCTTCCATAACTTTTGCCAATTGTCTAATTCAATATTATAATCAAAATTCTTAGTCTATATTATCATTACTTCTTTAACTTGCTCCTCCTCCATTTTATGTTCTAATAAATAGTTATATATTCTCTTAATTGCTTTTTCCTCTGTTCCTAATAGTATCTTATCCAATGTCATCTATTATCTCTGTATGTCCCATTCATTCTTATCTTTCTTATACCTTGATAGGATTTGCAGGTATGCCCACCATTCAAGTTGTATCCCTTCTTCTTTCAGTTCTTGTCTGGATTTTAGTTCCCCCTTTTAATTTAATAATTCTTTGTATGTAATAACTTTCCTCAAATTCATAAAGTTTGGGTGCACTAATGCTTCTAGTGTTGAGAGCCATGTTGGAGTCTTTATGTAATTTTGCTGTTTAATTTTTATCCATACCTTAAGCAGAGCATGTCTTACATAATGCCTCTGGAAGCACTGGTGAGCTTTGTATCTTTCATCCCACAAAAAAGTGTGCCATCCCAGTTGTAAGTCATGTCCTTCCAATGTTAGTAACCTATTTTTTAATTTTATCCACTCTCACATCCAGGGGTGGGATTCAAATTTCTTAACAACTGGTTCTGTGGGTGTGGCCTAATTAGTGGGTGTAGCTTGGTGGTCATGTGACTGGGTGGGCATGGCTTGTATGTAAATATTATAATTTTTTCTGTAAATATTGATTTTTTTTATTTAAAAAAGAGCAACTTTTACCCAAAAGCAGGCAAAGCAGGCAGGCGGTTTGAATTGCTCGCAGAATCACGGATTAATTTAGAGATCTATCTATCTGCAATCGACTATCTGAATCTGCAACATAAAATTTGCTTGCAAGCAAACTCATAAAATTTGCTAGCAAGCAAACTCACAAAATTAACTCACAACACACCATGTATGTAAATATTGATTTTTTTTATAAAAAAGAGCAACTTTTACCCAAAAGCAGGCAAAGCAGTCAGGCAGATTGAATTGCTCACAGAATCACAGATTAATTTACCTGAGTCTGTCACATAAAATTTGCTTGCAAGCAAACTCATAAAATTAACTTACAACACACCATGTATGTAAATATTGAATTTTTTATAAAAAAGAGCAACTTTTACCCCAAAGCAGGCAAAGCAGGCAGGCAGATTGAGTTGCTCACAGAATCACAGATTAATTTAGAGATCTATCTATCTGCAATCAGCTACCTGAGTCTGCACTGAAAAGCTTCAGTCCTAAGAAAGGTTCAGGTCTGCTTTTAGATTAGCTAGAAAGCAAGAAATTCAAGGATCTCCTGCTTTCTACCTAATCTAAATTTCCTGGCAAAGCAGAACACCTGATGGTCAAGGAAAAAAAAGGAAAAATAGCAACTTACCAAACCAGGCAAGTTGGATGGCTTGCATGCCAGGTAAGGAGTGAGTGGGCGGGGAGGGTGGGGCCAACCAGTTCTCCGAATTGGGGACAATCATGTGTGCAGAGTTTGCAAAAAATCATCAGCTGTGCCGCCTGGACAGCTGACTAGCGCTGCACTTGGCTGCACAGCATTTGAAAATCCTCTTGTTTCCTGCTTTTTTAACCTCAGCTGTGACGCGCAAAGAGGGAAAAGCAGGGAATAAAGGATAGCTTAGAGCCCGGACAGGTGGATGGGCCAAACACCAAACCGGTTCAGTGTCAGCTGCTTTTCCTAGCTACAGGTTTTATAGAACCGGGCCGAACCAGAAGCATCCCACCCCTGCTGACACCCAATTTACTGTAGCAGCTTGGTAATACAGCAATCCAAACCCCCCTCTTTCTTTAGCATCCTGTAATAATTTTTATTTAATTCTCGGTTTCCTCCCCTGCCAAATAAATTTTATTATTGTTTTGTTCAAATCTTCAAAATATTTTTTTCTCTAATTTTATTGGTATATTTTGGAAAAGAAAAAGTATTTTTGTGGAATATTCATTTTTATTGCAGCAGTTCTCCCCATAAAAGATTTCCCCATCTTTATAAATCCTTCTTTATTTGATTAGTCAAATTAATATAATTATCCTCTTTAATTGTTGTATATGTTGCTGTTAACTGTATTCTCAAGTATTTTACTTTCTTCACTATTTGAATATTTATCTTCTCAGCCAATTCCTTTTTCTGTGGATTTAACATATTTTTAACTATCATTTTAGTTTTATCTTTATCTTTAATCCCGCTACTTCCCCATACTCCTCCAGTACTTCCATAAGCCCTGGGCCCTATTGTTTTATTAGCATTTTCAAAGAAATTTTGATTATTCCTTTTTATTTGTTGTGTTAGCTTTCCTTTTTATTTGTTGTGTTAGCTTTCCTTTTTATTTGTTGTGATGTTCATTTTATGTTTGACTAATTCCATTTGTTGTTTTAAGCTTCCTTTCTGTGGTTCTCTTTGTAGTTCTTCCAATCTTCTGAATTCATCTTCTAAATTTTCTTGTTGCTGCTGCTTCTTTTAATTTTCTTTTGCCATATACGCTATAGCCACACCCCTCATATATGCTTTCGTGGTGTCCCATAGATTTTGTATATTCGGCCTTATTTTTTTGGAAGAACAAACATTCTTTCTCCCATCTCAATTTAAATTCTTTGTGATTTAGAATCGATCATTTTAGGGTCCATCTACCTCTCTTTTTCTTCCCATTCCATGTAATTTTCAATGGATTGTGGTTAGCCCCAAAATTGGTATCTATTTCTGCCTTCTCCACCTCTTGTTGCAGGTCCATCGACATCCAAATCATGTTGATTCTGGACCATGACTGGTGCATACTGGAATAATATGTATACAGGTTTTTCTTTTGGTTCCTTTCTCTCCAAATGTCTTGAATTCCCAATTCCTCTGCCATCTTAAAAAAAAGTTTTGGGTAATATTCTTCTAATTCCTTTTCTTTCTTTATTACTTTTGTAATCTCATTTTTGGTTGGTTATCGCATTAATATCCCCCGTAATACAGATATTGTCACATTCTGTCTCTTGTATAATGTTATGTAATTTCTTGTAGAACTGTTCTAACCCGCTATTCAGGGCATATATTCCTACTAGCATCACTCATTTTTTATTTAGTATTGTTTCTTCAATCAGTATCCTACCTTCGTCGTCTTTATAAATTTGCTTGGCTGAAATTGCTTTTTAAATATATATTACTACCCCTCTTTTCTTGTATTACAATAGTGATGTAAACATGTTCCACAGTTTGAGGTAGTCCAATAGGTGTTTTTGCTGTTCTTTTATATATTGAATCGCTATTATATCCAGGTTCACTTTATTGAGTTTGTTAAAAAAAATTCCTTTTTTGAGGAGAATTCAAGTCCATTTATGTTCAATGACAACATCCGTATTTCTTCCTACATTCTTCTACTTTTATACCCCTTGTTGTTCTGGTTTCTCTTAGTTCTTCTCTTAATTCCCTTTTTCTTCTCTCTTTACTTTCAATTTCTTCTCTTTTTCATTTTTCCTTTCTCTCACTTGTGTTTTTTTCTCTTCTCTGACCAATACTCTTGATTCTTGTTCTCTTTCTTCTTCTACTTCTCTTTCTTCTTTACTGCTGAAAATCTCTTTGTAGAACTCCTCTGCCTTTACCACAGTGTCCACTCTAATTCTCTTTTCCTGCCATGTAATCATTATTCTCTCTGGAGTCAGCCATCTAAAATTGATGTTGTGCTTGGTCAATTTAGATGTCAAAAATTGGTATGGTTTTTGTAGGTCCCTAATTCTTTTTGGCACTTGTTTCAGTACTATCAGCTGTTTCCCTCTATACTCTAATGGGTCACCTCTTGTTCTATGAAGAATCTCTTCTCTGACTGATTTTTTGATGAATCTTACATGATTTTCTTTTGGTAAGTTATGGTGTTTTGCGTAGTTAGTATGTATTCTGTAAATTTCATCCATTTTAATCAACATTTCATCTTTTCCTATTCTCAAAGCTTTCGCCAGCAATTCCGCCTTCATTTCTGGTAGGTCTTCTCCTCTTTCTTCTTTTATGTTTTGAAAACGCAAATAGTGAGCCGCTTTTTCTGATTCCAGGACCATGATGGTTGCTTCTAATTCTTTGTTTGCCCTAATCCATTTCTCGTTGATTTCTTCCACTCTTTTTTCTTCTCTTTCCATTCTTCCTTCCATTTCATGTAATTTTTGTTCATTTTTCATAATTTGTTGTTGAAAGGATTCCAATCTTCCATCCATCATTTGTAACTTTTCTTTATGTTTGCCAGTGTCTTTTTGTACCTCCGCAATCTCTCCCTTCATTTCTTCATGATTTCTCGACATGGCTTCCTGCATTGATTGCATCATGGCCTGCAAAACTTTAAACGAGTTAGACCTATCTCTTTGCAATAATTCTTTGATTGATCTTTCACTAGATGGGCTTGAGGTAGCTGATGAGGTGGCCGATGAGGTCTCTGCCATTTGCTTTCTTCCTGTCCCAATCTTAGATAGATTTGTAACACTCGTCATATTTAATGTCTTTTTCAACCAATGCACCCACTTCTTCTTCCCTCTATTATATCCCTCCACAAAGGGATTATATCCCTCCACAAAGCGTTAACTCTTTTTACTTGTCCATTCTATTGCAGATTCACCAGCCTTGTCCTAATTCTATATCTTCAATCCTTGTATTAATTTGTCTGACCAATCTATTTATCTAGTTGTAATAATAGAAATTACATACTACATATAATATCCAGTAACAATAGAAGTATCTACAGAGAGAATCATAGGTAGCCGTAAGAAGAAAATACACTTTTAACTTATATTATTTAAGAGATATTGAAGTATGTTAAATATAAATATTAGTCTCAAGATGTCAAAATCTCACCGTTCACAATCATATAAACTCTATAAGCTATAGTTCTATTTTAATAATAGTAATAAAAATAATAGTAATAATATATTACTAGCTTAGTAATAATAGTAATAATATATCAGAAATATACCAAAGAGATGTTATTGAAGTTGCCTTTCAGACACTATATTTCTTCTCTTTCTTCTTTCTCAATTGCCACTACTATAGAGTCTTTATTTCTTCTTCCAAAAAGTTCTCAAAGAGCAAGAAATCCACAAGTATAAATAATATTCAATTTTCAGTTTCTTCAGTCAGACACTTTGCAGATAAGTTCTTTTTTTTTATTAACGAATAGTCAGCAAATCTCTCTCTTATGCTTCTTCTATAATGGAGTTCTGTGCCAAAACTGCTCTGTCAGTGTCAGCCAGCTCTGCCAGTTAGTCAGTTTCCCTTTATTAAAGGTTATTACCAACATCTTTCATAAAGTCCTCCCCCCACAAAAAAAAAACTTCAGTTAGAATCTCACTTCTTGTTGTACAGTTCTTTATTCTTAATTTAATTTACTTTGGGATTCCTAATTTCCCCCAAGATCTTCTTTGCCACTATCAAAGAGGGGGAAGGGAACCCTCCTCCCTCTTTATGCTTGGGCTTTTCTTTGTCTTTAATCTTTTGGGGAATCCTCTGGAGAGTTCTTTCTCCCAGATTCACTCACATTCTCGTTGAGATTTCTTTCTGCCAGCTCCAGTCACTCCGTTGTTCTGCCTCTTCACCACTTTTGTTGTCCAGCTATAAAGCCTTTGTGGCAGCCATTACTGGCCGCTTTCCTCCTTCCCTCAATCATCAGGACCTCCTCAGCCTTTGAGTTTCAATTGCCACCTGAAACTCACTAAACCAAACATCCTTTCCTTCTGGTCCCCCTCTAAGAGACCACAGCTCCAAAACTCCTCATGGAACCAATCGAATGGGTAAGGAACAGCTGCACACCCAGTTGGCTCAGTAGCTGGCCCCCCTCTATCTCAAAGCCTGGAAAAGTAGCCAGGTTTTCAGTACATTTTCAAATCTCATCAGGATAGAAACTTATAGATTTCTAATGTTTCCAATGTATTAATGCTTTTTCTTTTCAAAAACTGTTTCAATCTCTTTAATCCTAGAAGAACATAAATATGTCACAAAGAGATACTTTGAAATCCCCCTTTTGTAACAGAACAGAAGGTAATAGGGTTGTATGGAATATTACAAGCCATTCTATGGATGGAACATGTTAGGAATCTGTCCACCAATTAGTTGGGTTGGCAATATATAAACCAACAATGTATATTTGTAGCTTTACAAACAGGATCACTGTATTGATTTGTACTATGTTCTGATTGGTTGATTGTGTTGCGAGTTGCCATAAGAGGGAGCTAGAGATCATGGCTTGCTCTCTCTGACATTCTGTATCTCTGACATCTCCATCTCTGACATTCTGTCTCTCTGACATTCTGTATCTCTGACATTCTGTTGCTATCTAAGGTTCTCTGCTGTGCTTATACTTTGATATCTTTGTTTACTGTAAATGACAAAGGCTACCAGTAAGAAGATTTTGTAATTGGATATTCTTTGGACTGTAAAACGTATATGACCTGGAATGTTTATTGGACTGTGCTATTTCTTAAAGTAAACTTTAACTCAATTCAGTGTAGCAGTGTGTGGCTGAATAATTATTCATAACTACTCTCATAAATGTTTCCATGTGCATATCCTTGTTACTCAAGGATTATTCTGCACATATCATAACATTGGTTATGGGCCCAGAGAGATATTGAGAATCAGTGTGAATATACAGTTTTATATTCAGCCAGCTGATTGCGGTTTATTGTTAAACTAACAATGGCATAAGAACAGTCAACCAGTATATCCCAGATAACCTGGTTGGATGGAACAAACTATGTTTCCTGGTCTATGAAGTGCAGCCTACTTCTGCGTAAAGATGGATTATGGACTGTAGTTAATAGTCCACCAGATGTAACAGCTTGGGACCCATTGAATGATGAAGATAAAAAGAAAATAGCTGACTTTAACCAGGATAATGAAAAGGCTCTTAGTATAATTTGACTGACACTGAGTGATCAGCAGTTAGTCCATATTCGTGGTGAAGAATCTGCTGCTAGGTGTTGAGACATTTTGAAGAGGATTTATGTTCGAGATAGTGTGGGTGCACATATACACCTTACGTGTAAACTGTCCACAGTCCGTCTTATAAAAGGTGGTGATATGTTAGCTCATTTGGAGTTTATGAAAAGGACTTTATAAGAGCTACAAGAAAAGGAGCTGATTTTCTTGGAGTTGCATCAAGTTTACATCATTCTTTCTTCTTTGGATGAAACTTATGATGATTATGTGTCTTCACTAGAAGTTTTAAACAGAGATGAACTTACATTGACTGGCATAACTGTTAGAAGAGTCAAGAAGAAGGCAAGATAGAAATCAGCTGAGAGAAAGACAACCACAGGAAGAAAAACTGTCTTCAACTGCCTATATTGTTAGAAAATGTTTTTCTTGTGGGGCTAAAGGTCATATAGCCAGATACTGTAAAAAGGGTAAGAAACAGAATGCTATTAATATACAGAGAGCTTATAAAGATGTTAGTTTAGCCATATCAAGTACAACAACAACTGTAAAGCATGATATATGGGTAGTTGACAGTGGAGCATTGCAGCGTGTAACTAAAAGTAAAGAGAGGTTTGTGATGAGAATAAAAAGCCTCATGATGAATGTATTCATCTGCTCCATAGACGTATGAGACATATGCTAAAGAAAACTGTTGAGTTATCTAATGGTATAAAATTAAAATCTTGTCCAAAGTATTTAAATTGCAATGTTTGCAAACAAGAAAAAAGCAAGGTAACTCCTGCAAATAGGGTAAATGGATTCAAAACCAGTGAACCATTAGAGGTTGTTTTTGCTGATATTATTGGACCTAAGAAACCTAGTTCAGGTGGAGCCTGTTACATATTAAGTATAATTGATCATTTTTCCAGATATGGTTTCTGTTATTTAATGAAAACGAAGAAAGAAACATACCAGCATTTTGTAAACTGGCTAAAATTTGCTGAAAGGAAAAAGAAACAAAAAGCTATTAGCTTAGTAACAGATAATGGTACTGAATTTACCAATAGAAAATTTAAAGCCATGTTACAGAAAGCTGGCATTGAACATAAGCATTCTGTTCCTTATAGACCACAACGTAACTCATATATTGAACATAGAGGACAAACATTACAGGCTATGGCTAGGACTATGATTTCGGATTCTGGTTTATCAGAAAAACTTTGGGGTGAAGCAATAATGTGTGCTAACCATGTTTTGAATAACGTAGTGAATTCAATGACTGGTGAATTACCATTTACTCATTGGAATGGGAAAAAGCCAGATCTCAGTTATTTGCATACATTTGGAACCCCAGCATGGGTTCATATTCCCATGCAAGTAAGGCGAAAGGGACAACATAGAGCGAGACAATTATATTTTGTAGGTTATGAAGCTAATCATAGATCATTTAGATTTTGGGAGCCAGGTATTACTAATGTGTATTGTAGTGCAAATGCTAAATTTCTGGAGCATGTTGGCTGGAAAAAGCTTGAACAGGAATATAATAAGGTACAGGATAGTGTTGTTGTTCAGACTCTATTGTTTACCGATAATTCTAATGATAATAATATTGATGATAAGATAGTGGAGGAATCCTCAATGGAGGAATCATCAATAGAAGAACCCTCTATGACTGTAGAAGATGAGGATTTGATAGGGGAGGTAAAGGAAGAGGACATGCCAACAACATGTACTGAGTTGCCTAGGAGGTCAACTAGGGAGAGATGTCCACCTGACAGATTTCAAGCAAGCATTGTATGTCAGGTTAATACAGAACCTTCTAACTTCAATGAAATAAAACTGTATCCTACAAAGGATCAGGTAGCTTGGCAGGAAGCTATGAATAGGGAGTTAAAATCATTAAAGGGTTTAGAGGTGTATGAGGATGTAAAGTTACCACCAGGTGAGCATGCAATAGGTTGCAAATGGGTGTATAAGATAAAGACTGGTATGGATGGGACTATTACCCATAAAGCAAGATTAGTTGTTCAAGGATTTGCTCAGTCAGATAAGGACTATGATGAAGTGTTTGTACCTAGTCTGAGAGCAGATACATTGAGAGCAGCATTAGTTTGGGCAGCTAATAAATGTAAAATAAACCATGTAGATGTTGAAACTGCATATCTACATGCACCTTTACAACATACCATCTATATGAAAAAGCCATTAGGTTTAAAGAATGGTGGAAAAACTGATTATTGGAAATTAAAGAAAAGTCTTTATGGTCTAAAGCAATCTGGTTATGAATGGAATAAATGTATTGTAAAGGAATTAGTTTCAATAGGTTTTGAAGCTGGTATAGCTGATCCTTGTTTGTTCCGAAGAGAAAAAGATGGTTTAATTTCTCTATTACTGTTCTTTATGGATGACATAGCAAATATAACTAAAATTGAACAAGAAGCAGATGATATTGTTTATAGATTACAGAAAAAGTTCAAGATTAGAAATTTAGGGGAGATTAAGCATTATTTGGGTATTGATATAGTGAAAACGAATAAAGGTTTTAAAATTTCACAAGCCAAGAAGATTAGCCAATTATTAAAATGCTATAACATGGAGCATTGTAAATCTGCTAAGACACCAATGAGTAAGGAATTTACACATAGTGATATTAAAAGTCCTATGTTTGATAAGGAAATATATCAATCCTTAATCGGTAGTCTATCATATCTGGGTAATTGGTCTAGACCAGATATATCTTACAGTGTAAACCAATTGGCTAGGTATAACGCTGAACCAAATGAAAGGCATTGGCAAGCAGCTAAGCAAATAATTAGTTTTTTAAAACACAATCCATTATTCATTATATTTAGAACCAAGTAATGAATTAGTGTTAACTGCATGTGCTGATGCAAGTTTTGCTACTGATATAATGACTCGTAAGTCAACATCAGGTATAGTGGTAATGTTGGGTAATGCTTTAATAGGATGGAAGTCTATTAGGCAACAACATATTAGTTTATCCACTGTGGAAGCGGAGTTCTCAGGTTTATCATTGATGTGTACAGAATTGATATATTATAAACAATTGTTGAAAGATATTGGAATTACTGTACGTGATCCATTTATTGTTTATGAAGACAATCAATATGCAATTAATATGGCTACTAATTTAGCTGTTAAAACAAGGTCTAAACATACTGATTTGAGATATTTGAACGTTAGACAGTGTGTTCAAAATAAAGTAATTCAGTTAGAATACTGTATGACTGAACATAATATTGCAGATCATTTCACGAAAGCTCAAGGTTCAATTAAGCATAAAGAGTGTTGTGAGAATTATGGTTTAAAGATGTAATGTATTATATATTGACCAACCCAAAGGGGAGAACATTAGGAATCTGTCCACCAATTAGTTGGGTTGGCAATATATAAACCAACAATGTATGTTTGTAGCTTTGGGACAGGATCACTGTACTATGTACTATGTTCCGATTGGTTGATTGTGTTGCGAGTTGCCATAAGAGGGAGCTAGAGATCATAGCTTGCTCTCTCTGACATTCTATATCTCTGACATTCTGTTGCTATCCAAGGTTCTCTGCTGTGCTTATACTTTGATATCTTTGTTTACTGTAAATGACTAAGGTAAGAAGATTTTGTAATTGAATATTCTTTGGACTGTAAAATGTATATGACCTGGACTGTTTATTGGACTGTGCTATTTCTTAAAGTAAACTTTAACTCAATTCAGTGTAGCTGTGTGTGGCTGAATAATTATTCATAACTACTCTCATAAACGTTTCCATGTGTATATCCTTGTTACTCAAGGATTATTGTGTATATATCATAACAGAACACATAGGTTTTCAATAGTCTGTGCCCAAATGAAGCTATTTAAGTTTTAGAAATTTTGCTTGAATATAGAAAGAAACACAACTGTTTTTCAGATATGGTCTGGAAGGCGTTTGCTATGGATAGAAAAGGTTCAGAAGGGAGGAAAGAGAGGGAAAACCTCTGGGACAAATTACTTGCTTGGCAATGGCAGGTGCAGATATTATGACTGAGGGGAATCAGGGAAGAGAGAGAATGAAAGTTGCTTTAGAGATCAGAGTGGTAAGTTTTAGTTTACTTTATTGTCATTGCACCTTGTACAACGAAATCAAACACCGTCTTCAGTGCACATCATGACCATGACCATGAAAATAAACACAAACACACATCCTTCACCCTTCACACTTCACACATTGAACCAGAAACCCCTGACACCACACCAACACTGCACTATACAGCAGAATTCAAAAGAGCTACTGCCCTGGGATAGAAGCTGTTTTTCAGCCTATTTGTCCTTGTTTTTATTATTCTGTACTGTCTGCCAGATGGTAATAGTTTAAAAAAAGGGTTCCCAGGATGAGATGGATCTTTGAGAATGTTTTGAGCTTTCTTAAGGCAGTGGGAGCTACAAAGCTCTTCCATAGTGGGGAGAGGGCAGCCAATGATCTTCTGGGCAATGACGTTAACCCTCTGGAGTGCCTTCCTATCTGCCACTGTGCAACTGGCAAACCATACAGAGGTGCAGTATGTTAAAATGCTCTCCATGGTGCAGTGGTAGAAGGTCACCAGCAGTTTTTCGTTCTGTTGTTGTTTTCTGAGAAGTCTCAGGTAGTATAATCTCTGCTGGGCCCTTTTGACCAGGGCTGCAGTGTAGGTACCCCAGGTCAGGTCCTCTTTTAGGGTAACACTCAGAAACTTAAAACTGGCCACTTGCTCCACTCAGTCTCCATTGATAAGCAAGGGTTGGATGTTTGATCTATTCAGGCCAGTGAGATATGCCCCATTGAGACATCCGAGGCAGTAATTAAGAGGAAACCAAGGAGGAACAGTAATGCACTGAAATAACAAAGAAGTGGACTGGTTAGGTATGATAAAAAGTAGACGAAAAGTGCCACACTGGAAGCTGATTCCCTACTACAGAGATTATTGCAATAAGAAACAAGTGCAGAGGCTTTCGGATTGGCAACAGAGCTGAAGGGAGACAGGAAAGGCACTGGGAGCAGGTTGTCCAGGGGGATGTACTGTACTGGTAGCAACCACCATATTCATGGTGGCAACTGAGCAGAGGTAGCAGACAAAATTTTATTTTGGCCAAACTATCTGGTTCAAAATAGTTCAGCAGAACTTCCAGAATGTGAGGGTTTATACATGAAAATAAAATGTATTTTCTATTTTGTGCATACATAGGGCTCTACTAATATGCTGTTGTGGGGAAAAATCCATCTGTTTAGGAATATTTAGCACTCCAAAGTGATGCATTTTAATCCCATTAACAGGCTATAGATGTTCATGAGTTTGTGCAAAAATCGGGCACAGCACTGCAACAGAAAATCATGTGGAACTCTATCATCAGCATATGCATCTTTTTACAAACTTCACATTGCTGAACTAGATTAAATAACATACACATCTGGAAATATATTAGAGGAGGCAAGCACTCACAGTTTAGAGGCTCCCTGATATACAACATACTTTGTTTTCTGTGGATAAACCTAACAAAATATTTCCTGCAGAAATCTTCTAATCTTCTAATTTGAAAAGAATCAGCCTCCCAAACACATACTTGATCCAAGCTACCGTATGTTGTTTCCTAATGGGTTTCGTGCTCCAGAGGTTCCTGTACTCTTATGATGTTATCAATAATAGTGTCATTGTTAGTGCTAGTTAAAAATAAATAAAAATTGAATCCAGAGATTAAAGGTGGTTAGAAAGCCGTAATTACAAGAGACCATATTACAATGTAATTAATAAATTGCCAAGTTTCTTAACTCTGATGGAGGGTCATGGGACATGGACAGAAGGTAAGCTGAATATTCATTGTTCCAATTTTTCTTGACTTTTGTTAATAATATGAATATGTCATCATTTCTTAATATGATCATTAAGCAAATATAACGCTACCTTTAAATATAACAGTGCCCTTTATTATATTATAACTTCCTATCCTGTGACAATATTGAGTATAAAAGATTTGGATTGGTATTTTTGCTTCTTTATTTTAAGATAATGTTTAAGCATTGTGTTTATATCATGGGAGTATATGAAAATTGTAGATTTATTACTGTATTTTAACTGTAAAATACTGAAGAGTAAATATTAATTATTCAGTAAATTTAAAAAACCCAAAAGAAGAAATAAAAGCAAATATAAGCATTGATCAGAGTAATTTTTTAAAAAAATCTGGATTCGATGTACAGTAATATGTAGTTTGTCAGTTATGGTGGATGAGTGAAGCTATTATTATTTTCAGATACTACTTATTTCATACTATAATTTTTTTCACAAGTAACATGAGATTAGAAAATAGACCATATAGTGCTGACATTTTGAGCAGAATCAGAATCATATAATTTGTGTTCTTCATTCAGAATAATTATAATGTTCATATCTTTTCAAGAGTAGCGATGTTTGAGTGCAGCTACTCCTGCTGTTAAAAGGCATGAGGCAGGTTTTTATAAAACTCATAAATGGCCCTGGAGAGTTGGGAAAATATTTGTGAAAAGAATAAAGGTTGCATCTTAGGAGGGAGATGAAAAATCCCTCCCCCCATTTATTAGATGAAATATTCACTGGTTCAAAAGCATTTAAATCACCAAAAGTATACTTAGAATCAAAGCCAATGCCCCATGCACCTGTATGTTTTCAATATGATCTAAGTGCTATTTGGATAACTTTTTGAATATAAATAAAATTATACTTACTGCCTGCAATGCCCTGGCAATTGTAGGGAATTACCATATTGATTACAGTATAATTTCATTTGCGAGTTTGAAAACAGCTTTTTAAAAATTCAAAGATTTTACCATCTTATTTCTGCTCAGATAATCGGCCTTACTGGATAATAATTTTATAAATAGGAAAGTGAAACCAAATGCTTCATTCAGTTTATAGATGCTAAAATGTTATGTGTGACAAACAATGGGTCTATTTAGTCTTGACAGTGAGTCACATTTAACTGCTTTTTATGGCTGACCTATGTTTGACCTGTGTGAGTTGTGAAAAAGTCTTCAGATGGCAGTGCATGTTCCCAAGGAGGAATTCGCTGAGTAGATAGTTGAATTTAAAGTAACATCAACCAATAACATTTTCATGCAATCACATTTAGGAAATCCTGAAACAGTTTTTGATGACTTTGAGTCACCAACTGTTGTTAAAGTTGTTTATGTGACCTTCTTTTAAGTTCTTAATTAAAAGAAGTTGAACACTAAAATAACATTAATATTTGGACAAACATCTTATTAACATTGTTCTTAAATATTCAGCCACTTTCAGCTTGCTTTCTTGAGTCTGGAAGTGTATAGAATCTCAGAATTAGTCGCATGTGCAACATTAAGTCTAGACACCACCTTTAAGATGGCAATATGCACAATAGACTCCACAAATGTGGAGTCTTATCAGATAAGCCAGTGGTTCTCAACCTTTTTTTCACCATAGACCCCCTTTATACACCTTTTGTATCCATGAACCATGGCCACAGATCCCAATACTTAACTCAAGTTTTAAATTATAACATTTCTTCAAGACTTTGTGGATATCTTGTGACAACATCACGGTACCTCAGGGGTCCCCCAGGGAGCCAATAGCATAAAGAGTTTAGTTTTGAAAAGTTTAGTTTTACATGAAGACATTGTTATTTGTCAATTTTTATACACACATTTTATCTGAAAATCATCTTTTTATATTATATCTTTTATAGTGTAGAATCTTTATCTTGAAAATACTGCAACTATTTCTTAGTGGGACCATGTGCCTTTATTTATTTGTTTGTATGTTGGTTTTAGAGAGCCAGTTTTATGTAGTGGTTAAGGTATCAGGCAGAAGACCAAAAATTCTAGTCCCGTCTTGGGCATGAAGCCACCTGGGTGACTTTGGACCAGTCATATTCTCTCACCCTAGGAAGGAGGCAATGGCAAACCACTTCTAAAAAATCTTGCAATTAATTAGAGAAAGAGTTAAATATGCATTGAAGTCTATCATTAAATTTAAAACTATACTAGTTGTTATTTGATGTATCATATTTCTATCTAATATATACATAACTGTGTTGACATTGGATGTCCTATGTACTTTTAGTCTGACCTAATCAGTTTTACACGTGCTGTTTTCAAGATGTTCCTGAGGACTGATAGTTAGTGGTATCAATTTAATCCAGTTGTGGCAAAGGTTCTATATAATGAATATGGCTAAAGATCCAATTGGTCATGGTCTCTCTCAGCAACTCTAGCAGTAGCCATGAGTTCAGAATGAGTCCCAAGTTGCAGATTTTCCCCTTTTGGGAAAATAAAACTGCTCTAAAGTTAAAATCAGACAAAAAGGTGGCTTCTGGATAATTAAGAACTGTGTCATGTTGGGATTCACATTCACTCTTTCATCCCATCAAACTCCTCATAGCCTCCAGACACTGGGCCAAGATATTCATGATATTTCTGGCCTTCCCTGAGCAGCTGTGTAACTGGGGATTATTGGTGTATTGATGATACCTGCTCCTGAATTGAGGAAGAATCTATCTCATATTACAAATTTTATGTAATTGGTGGAAAAGTAAGGTTGAGGGGACCGAACTATTATCAGTTCTTATTGAGCTAGCCTCTCTTCCCTGTAAATAATTGATAACCTGTGGAAGGCAGAGGACCACTATCACACAGTGTTTCTGACCTCCAAAGCTTGTAGATGATCCAGAAAGGTAAAATGACTGATGTTCACTGAACTGCTGCTGAACTTTCAAGTCCAGAAGAGGTGTATTTCCTCCCCTCCAGGGTCTGATAAATAATATGTACTTTTGCCAGATGCATTTATTGAATTTTCAGCTTGTACATTAGGATGTTTAATATAATATCATTATATTCCATAGAGACATTAATTATTCTATTATAGTAAAACCATATGCATTTACAAAGACATGGCCCAGGGGTATCTATCTTTTCCAGAACTTGTTCTGATCACTAGTGATGGTATACAATCTCCAACCAGTTAAAGATAATTGCTTCATCAACTTTTCTGGGCAGAACTTGCATTTATGTGGCTCCTGCCCTTTGGAATACCGTATCCCCTGAGGTAGATCGGCACCAACCCTCCTGACCTTCGGTTAGGGGCCTGAAGATCTGGCTCTGCCAACAGGGGAGTATCATTCTGGAGGTGGTTAGTAGATTAAAAGAATTCCTCCCCCCGGTATTCTTTGTGCTTCTTCTCTCCCTTTTTAAACATTTGATTATACATTTTGGTATAATTATTATTTTTGTTACTACTGTTTTATCTTTTTAATGTTTCTAGTTTTAATGTTTGTAAGCCACTCAGAGTTGCCTCCGGACAAGATGGGTGGCACATAAATCCAATAAATAATAATAATATTCCATATTTGGGAGTCTAAAGCCGCCTTTACTTCTGCTATCTTGTAGTCATTTTAGTTTTATTCAAGGTTTCTTCCCTAGCCAAACAAATTTAATTGTCATTTTATTTAGCTTCTCAAAAAATTTCTTACGTAATTTTATCAGTATCGTTTGAAATAGGTATAAAATTTTTGGTAATACATTCATTTTAATTGTAGCAATTCTTCCAATTAGTGATAATTGCAGTTTCCCCCAAGCATCCAAATATTTTTTTTTGTTGGAGCAATTTATTGTGCTTCTTTTATTGAGGAGCATCTTGCCATCAACCAGATTCCAAGATATTGAACCTTTTTAGTTATCTGTATTTCCAGTTTCCTCTCTAATTCCTTTTTCTGGCTATCCGTAAATTTTTTAGCTATTATCTTAGTCTTGTCCTTGTTTATTTTAAGTCCTGCCACCTTACCAAATTCTTCTATTTCTCATACTAAGTTGTCTCCTGTTTCTATGGGCTCCTCTATGATGAATACTAGGTCATCTGCAAACGCCTGTATTTTATATTCTTCTTGTTTTATTTTTACACCTTTTATTCCTTGTTCTTGTCTAATACGTGCTAGTAATACCTCTGATGAGAGATTAAGGTGACAAAGGACATCCCTGTCTTCCACCATTGGCTATACTAAATTTCCCTGTTGTTTCCCCATTTAGTATTACACTAGCCGCTTGGATAGACTATATTGCAGATATCATCTCCACAAACTTTCCCCCAAAGTTCATAGTTTTTAATTGCTGAATAAGAAACTGCCAATTTAAATTATCAAATGCTTTTTGCGCACCTAAGAATATCAATGCTGCTTGTTTCTTGGGATGGGCTTCATAGAATTCCAGACATTTATTACCATTCTCGTATTATTTCTAATTTGCCTTTTTGGTAAGAACCTGTTTTGATCTGGGTATATAATTTCATTTAATAATTTTTTAACTCTTTCTGCAATTATGGTAGCAAATATTTTATAGTCGGTATTTAAAAGCGAAACAGACCTATAATTTTTAATCTGTTGGTGGTCTGTGCCCTTCTTTAATATTAATGTAATATATGCCTCGGACCAAGATTTCAGTAATTTAGCATCCGCCAGTGCTTCATTATATAATTCCAACATTAACATCTCAAGTGGTTCTTGTATAGTTTTGTATAGTTCCCCTGGGAGTCCATCAGGTTCCAGTGTTTTATTATTTTTTTGTTTTCCGATTGCCTCTTTTAATTCCGATAAAGTTATTTTATTGTTCAACATTTCCTTTTTATCTTCTGATATTGTAGTTAGGCCATTCTCCCTTAAATACTGTTTTATACTCTTTTCCAATATATCTTCTTGACTATACAGGACCTCGAAGAATTTTTGTGTGATATTCTTTTTCTCTTCCATCTGATAATGTAGATTCCCATTCTCGCCTAACAGTTGTTATATTAATTTTTACTCTTTCTCTTTTTTAAATATATATGACAGCCATCTCCCTGGTTTATTTGCATGTTCAAAAATATTTTGTTTTACCATTTTAAGATTTTGTGCCCTTTCTTCTTATATCATTAGATTTATTTTATGTTTAACTAAAGCCCTTTCTCCTTTAATTTTGTTGTTCTGACGTTCTTTTTGTAGTATTAATTCCAATTTTTAAAGTTCTTCCTGAAGTGAAGTTTGTTATTTCCTCTTTTCCTTGTTTCTTCGAGCTACATATGCTATCGATAATCCTCGCACATATGCTTTAGTGGTATCCCACAATTTTTGCAGCAACGCTTGTTCTTTCTTATTTTCTTTAAGTAGTAATTCCAATTCTTTTCCCATCATTTGGATGTAGTCTTTTTCTTTCAAAATCTTTTGGTTCAGTGTCCATCTCCTTCTTTTTTTCTGTCCTTTCCATCTTACTTTCAGAGGATTATGGTCTGCCCAAGTATTTGTCATAATTTCTATCTCTTTTATGTCTCTTCCCATTTCTGGGTTCATCCATACCATGTCTATCCTTGACCATGAATTATGCGGACTTGAATAGAAGGTGTATTGGTTCTTTTTTGGATTTAAGTCACTCCATGTATCTTGCAGGTTTAGTTCTTGTATCATCTCAAAGAATATATTTGGTAGCATTTTCCTTTTCTTCTTCTTTTTAATTACTTGTATAGTCTTTCTTAATGTCCACCACTGCATTAAAATCACCCACTAGACATATGTTTTCATACTCTGTCTCTTATTATTTTTCCATGCAATTTGCGATAAAATTCCTTCTGATTATTGTTTGGTGCATATATTACCACAAGCAACGTTTGTTTCTGGTTTATTATTATTTCAATCATTAGTATTCTTCCATTAGAATAATTTTGTTTTAACCACTCTTTTATGTATACCGCTATTCTTCTCTTCTTTTGATGAGCAAGAGATAAATGGAATTTCCCAAATTTGGGGTATTCTAAGCTGCTGCCCTGTTGCCTCTTAATATGTACTTCCTGTAGACACACAATGTCCATATTCTGTTTTTGTAAATTTACTAGTATTTGTTTCCTTTTTGCAGGTGAATTCATTCCATTAATGTTTATTGATATCATCTTAATCTCCTCCTGTATCTTATTGTTTATACGTAGGTCTCTATCTTCTATTTGTCCTTGTTTCTCTCTGCGCTCTTGTTCTCGCGCCTTCTCTTTCAAAACATTCCATTTCCTCCCATCCTCTTTCATCTTGGTCTGTCTCTTTCTCTTCTATTTGCTGTTCTTCCTGACTCTTAATCTCTATCTCTTCTCTACTGCCTTGGTTTTCATCCATCACTAAATAGTGATCATAAAATTCATGCGTGTTGTCCAGATTATCGATTCTAAATTTCTTGTCTTGCCACATAATCAACATTCCTTTTGGAATAAGCCATCTAAACAGCACCTTGTGTTTAACCAGTTGCGAAGACAGGAAACGATAATCTCGTCTTTGTTCCCTAACCCTTCTTGGGATTTGTTTTAAAGTTTGGATTTCTTTTCCTTTATAAATCAGTGGCTCATCCCTAATCATCTTGTAGATTTCATCTCTCATTGTTTTCCTAGGGAATCTCACATGGACTCCCTTGGTAACTTGTGCTGTCTTGCATAGTTGGTATGTATTCTATAAATCTCATCTATGTCACCTTTGATTTCCTGCTTACTTTTCTGTAGAGTATCTGCTAGTAGTTCTGACATGATCTTTATCAGGTCTTCTTCCTTATTTTCAACCACATTTTGAAATCTGAAGAAAAAGGCTTCTTTTTCTATTTCTAGATGGACGATTGCCTCTTTCAGATTTCTGTTTGCTGCCATCAGTTTCTGTTCCATTGTTTCTAATTTCTTTTCATTTTGTTCTGTTTTATTTCCACCACCTGCATTTTTTGTTCATTCTTATCTATTGCCTGTTGTATCATCCCTATTTTATCATCTAGTTTATGAATATCTCCCTTCATCTTTCCTATATCATTTATTTTGTCATGATTTCTTGTTATAGCCTCTTGCCTTATCATCATCATGTCCTGTATCGTAAGGAGAGTCATCTGCATGGTCTGCATACTCAGTGTAGAGCCTGTTTTCTCACCACTCAGCATACCCTCTATTAAAATTTGACCTGATGGGGATGCTATTGTCAATGATGGATTTGACGTTGTTTTCTTCCCTGTTTTCATAGTAGTCATTTTGCTTGTCATTTTCATCACCCTGAAAATATTTTTCCACAATACCATCAATTGGCTACCCTAGGAAGTATTAGACCAAAATAAGAAAATGGCTGGAGGAAATCACGAGTCAACGAATTGAGTTAAAACCTGAACTATTTCTACTAGGGATAATAAGAGGAAACTACAGTAAGAAAATTCAATATATTATATTGCACATAACAACTGCAGCCAGAATTGCATATGCACAAAACTGGAATCACAAAACTGGAATCAGGACAGCACGCCCTCTGAGGGAGTGGTGATAAAAAAGGGTGTTAGATTGTGCGGAGATGGACAGGCTAACATTAGAATTAAAAGAAAGAGGGAAACGGAATATTATTTGGTCTGGGACACATGGTATAAATGGTTAGAAAATTGAAGTAAAGATTAAACATAAAGGTAATTTAAGAGGTATATTAAACTTAATGGTAATGTACATAGTTAAAGGAAGAAAAAGGAATGTAACTGATATGTAAATATGAATATTATTGATGCTGGAACGCTGCAAAGATGGCAAAAGTAATATAAACTGATGAAATATGCTTAATAAAAATATTTAAAAATATTTAAATAATAATAATAATATTCCACATTTGGAATATCCCAGGTCCTTTGAAAGGATAGATTGATAAAAATGCCAAATCTAGTCTAAAAATGTGACTGACTGTATGACAAACCATAATAATAGTAAAGATGAAATATTTGACAGTAAAAAGACAGTGAGACTGAGCTTTGAGCAAAGAGGACAAATAGAATAGAATATCCTGATAGAACGTATTGGTAGCTTTTGATAAGGTAGAGGTTAATCAAGAAGAAAAGTTAGTGTGGCAAAAATAGTCATTCCAATAGTTCTCATCGAACATAGGGGTGGGGGAAAGAAGAAATGGTCAGTTGATTGGTCGTTGATGCTCCTATGTCTGATCTGGATTTGGAACGTAGATTGTCTTGGTTGTGAGATGATCAAGATAAGGAAGAGAGATCAGGGAACATTAAGCCTCTTTATGTTACTTGATCGCTTAGGACTTTTTTCACACTTTTGATGATAGTATCTTTTTGGAATGCTTGAAGAGATGAAGATCAGGTATGACTTTATAGTAGTTTTACTCATACATTACTAGCTATTATTATAAGATTGGGGAAAGGTTCCATTGTAATCTGATAAATTACATGATAAATTACTTGGAAGAGACAGTCCTAGGATAGGCTGAGCCATAACAGGGAACTTTAGTGTTGATTATTGCCACACAGTATATCAGGTAGCCTTGAAAATGGTTCAAGAACTGCAGTTGGCCCAGTATCCAGTAATGTAGATGATAAATAAATATCATAAAATGATGGAGCTTGAAGGGTGCAGTCAACCTCCTACCAACCTCCAAAATGTAAAGATGTGGGCAAACCTTATGTATTCTTTACTTATATATATCCCAATGCAATTTCTCTTTCAGATGTTGAGAAGTTCTATTTGTTGGAAATAGAATGTGTACTTTATTAAATTTGATTTTGACACAAATGTACTATATATGCCCGCATATCTCTGTTCTTATATGGCTTAAATTAAACTGAATAAATCAGGTGGCAGTAGAATCTACAAGAAAAATAGGAAGGAAAGTTCAGAGGAACTACAAAATTCTTATTTCATTTCCCCCCAATTTAATTATTTTTATATCATAATTTTTAGTGAACCTATTTCATATTCTTTGAATACATGATTATTATAATCCTATTCTCATTTAATGAGGAGTAAATTCCATTGAACTAAATAGGACTTAGGCCCCTGTAGTAATTAATCAGGTTCTGTCTGCGCCTGTGACAAATTTCATAAACTTTTTTGCTTTGAAATATCTCAGTACATGTGAGGCGTTGGAAGAGTCTTTGATTTATATAAGTGTCAAAGACTGTCCAGATATATAGATTTCAGATATTATCTTTATTAGTGTAAAATTCTCTTCTTCACTTTCCTTCTTTGTTCCAAATTGAAGGATCGGTTTTTCACAGCACTTTTTTCAATTATTTAAATAAACTCAAAATAAATATATCATCTCTGTTCATGGCATTCCTGTTTCTCACATAATTTAACATGTTACACTTATTATTTGCACAGTCAATGCTGGAGTGATCACAGATGAGAAAATTGTACAGCAGCAGGTTTGTTTCTTTTGATGCTGTCAAAGAATCAAAATCCAATACTTAAGTTGCTTTAATGAAAAACATGTTTCCGTAGTGTTTTTGTGTTGCAATAGGTTACTGTCAACCTATAAAACCACAAAAAAATATTTTTTGTGTTGCAATAGGTTACTGTCTTAAAATTTCACATTTGTACTGAAAATGAGGTTAATTCTTTTAAAAAGGACAGCATACTACTTATTCTTTCTATGAAATGACTGCGTTTTCTCATCCTAATATTGCATATTTGTATATACTTTCTGCAATTAAACCTGAGCTTGGTAGATGTTTCTTCTGCACCCAAGATGCAAAGCCATGACGTGCTTAAGCAGAACATTTCCATCTTACTTCAGACCCTTTTCTCCATCTTTCCTTTTCTCCTGATGAACATTTCTTCAATAGTTTATTGGGTTCTATATATCGATGGTTTCAAAGTGATCTTAAAACATCATTATGGGATTATTAAGAAGCTAAAATAGTTATATAGGAGCCTGAGAAATCTTACCTATGCAGAAATCACTAGTTTTGCTTTTAGCTAGTATCTACCATTTTATTCATTGTGAGACAGAACAATGATCTGTAAAAGATAAGATTCCAGATCATCAAATAACTTGATAAGTAACATTAATGTTTAAAAGTAATGAATTAGATAATAGTTTATTGATTGACTAGTCTTACAACTTTATCAATAAAATAAAGCATAAAATAAAAAATACAATCTAATTTCAGAATAAGATAGAAAGGAGGAATTAACGTGATAAAAAAACAAGTGTGTTATTGGAGAGAGACCAGGGTGGGATTCTACCAGTTCGCACCTATTCGCTAGAACCGGTTGTTAACATTCTAAGCAGTTTGGAGAACCGGTTGTTAGAAGAAATTACTAGCCTAATCCTGTAAGGAAGGCTGAAAGGAAACATTCTGGTGTTGCTTACAGAAACTGTCTCTCCGTTAACCCTTATTACATTCTTGGCAGGACTAGACTTCCTGTCTCAGGAACGTCTCTGGAGTTTTCCCCCCCTCCTTTGCTGGTTCTTTGCTTGTGTGAAGTGACCATTCAAAGTTACAAAGGCACTGAAAAAAGTGACTTATGACCATTTTTCATACTTACGACTGTTGCAGCATCCCCACAGTCATGAGAGGCCAGGCGAGGAGATGCATGCCTCGATATGAGTGATATTGAGTTGGCCACACCCAGCCAATAACAGACCACCAAGCCATGTCCACACAGTCACATAGCCATCAAGCCACGCCCACCACCTAAGCCACGCCCACAGAACCGGTTGTTAAAAATTTGAATCCCACCCCTGGAGAGAGACAGTAATCACATAAATGAATATCCCTTGCAGGGTACCCCAATTTGTTCAATGTATTGGGTTCGTAGGATGACTGTCTTAGTTTTAAACTTAGCAATACTGGCTTACAATATGTACAATTGAGCTCAGAAGGAAATATGAATTTGTGATTTGGATCCCAGTAGGCTGTTCTTTCCAAAAGGGAGGTTAAGAATTAGGCCAGATGGGAACATATAATTGACAGTCAAACAAAATATAAATTAGGTGAAATGTGTCCAGTCCATTTCCCATTTTTAAAAATTTATGTAATATTATCTTTTAACCATACTGATATATTGTGGAATACTAATGATTATAAGGAGGTATTCCTTAAGGTTTTTCTTTTTAGATACGATAATTTTTTCATCTTACTTAAATTACTTTAATATCTTTCTTAAGTGTTAGCTGTAATTTTGGATATTAATCATCACTCATCTAAGCAGTTCACAATATTTTTATAACCTAAGCAAGTACGCATGATTCCTGCTTCTGATGCTATTGCATCTCTTCAAAATGTATCCTTTTCTCCCATATAAGTGCATTAGGTATGTTTCTATGCATGTTCAATAATTTCTGTAAGGGCAAATAAAAGAGTAAGTTTCCCTTTCTAGTGTTTCCACCGGACTAATAAAAAATGGGGATAAATAAAATAATATCAGGTAAAATATCTGCACATCAGTGTTAATGTTCAGTTTTGCAGTTTTCTATAACTATCATTATAAGAGAGCTATGGAGAACCTTGTCAAGAACAATGTGGTATTTCATTGTTTTGGGTTTTTTTTACAGCTTCATTCCTCAATATGATACTGTTGATATAACAGATTTAAAATGCATATTGTTTGTATCTTTTAGTGTTCAGCACAATCATCTTCAGAAGCCTGGGATTTCACTACACATAATAATAATACACTGACTTCTCAGAAAACAAAACTTAATTTCAGGTAAAAAAAATCCCATTTTTTTATATTTCTTTTTTTCTCTATTTCTAGAATACAAATAAGTCTATGAATTTTTGCTTTTAAGAATGCAAATTTATACATATATTAGTTTAACATATTAAGTAGATAAGACTGTAGAAATCTTGTAGTTTAAAAATATTAGCACTTGATGGATTTCAAGGTGTCATAAAGCATCTGTATTGCCATCTCATTTGGGGTTCAACTACAAGATGTTGCCATCTAACTTGGGACTCAATGTCATGACAGAAAGACTAGAAGTTTACAGATGTTAGACATTTTCTTTTATGTATTTTTCAAATAATATGAGAATTACTTAAATTTGATAAACATGATAGAGATTATTAATACTGTTAGCGTGAATTGGATCAATATGGATGATACTTAGAATTAATTTTGTTTACATATATAAAGAAATGTTTAGATTGAATAAGAAGGCATAGATGAAGATAGAGATAAAGATGAGGAGCTAGGTTTTTTTAGTTAATGTATGCTTAAGCAATATAATGAGGATTACTTCGACAAGTGTGATAGTGATTACTAATATTGTTATGATGAACTGGATTAATATGAATGATACCCAGAATCAACTCTGTTCACACACAATATGGATGTATATCATCTCCTTCCACTTATGACTGCATGAATAACTTTGTAACTTTGTTGCTTGTATCCTTATGATTTTTATTTACTGTTTACTAGTATGATTTGATTTGATTTGATTGCTTATTATTATGGTTACTAGAATAATTTGACTGCTTATTTGTATCCTTTGACTACTATTATGTGTTATACTTATGATTCTTGCCGAATGTATTTTTCTTTTTATGAACACTGAGAGCATTTGTACCAAAACAAATTCCTTGTGTGTCCAATCACACTTGGCCAATAAAACATTCTATTCTATTCTATTCTATTCTATTCTATTCTATTCTATTCTATTCTATATTGGAAAAAAATAATAAATATATCTTTAAAAATGCCTACCTTTGCATCTTAGGCTAATAAATATTAGTGCTCTCCCAAGTTTATAAGATGCTGTCACTGGAATATAAAGACTCAATAAATATGTATAAACCTAACCCTAAACAAAGATACCAAACAACCACTACCATCACCACAAGAATAATAATAATCCATTTTTCTAATAATCTCAGATTATTAGAAAATTGATAATTTTAATTCACTATCATTTTTATCTTCTATAGTGTCCCAGGTTAAACCATTTCTGGAATCAGTTTAAATTTGTATATTACTTTAATAAACAAACCTATATTATTCTTTTAAAAATAAAAATTCCTTCAAATTTGGTTTTCCTTCCTTTTACATTTTCTCTATCCCCTCTGCTTCTCTGTTTAATGTCTTGTCTGATGAAGTCTTCTGAAGAATTCAAAAGCTTGCATCTTATTCTCTGATTTTTTCAATTAATTCTTATAGAAGCATTGCTTTAGGTGTTTTGGATTTCCCCCCACCCCTTACCTGACTAGCACTGATTTTTGTTGTATCTTGAAATAAAGTGCTCATTTACACATGCATGATCAACTGAACCTTTTGCTGTGAATATATGAAAGAAGTCCATTTAAAAAAGTATTTTTCTTAAGTCGGTACTGGTTATGCCTATGCTTTGTCAGTGACAAAGTCTCTAATAGTTCTAACACAGGGGTAGGGAAACTTGGCTCTATTATCACTTATGGACTTCAACTCCCAGAATTCCTGAGTGAGCCATATGCCCTACATTTGTGTATTAAATAGTCCCATTCAAGTCAAAAATTGATTTCCCCCACAACTGAAAAACCAGTAGCCCAGGGATGGGGAAACTTTTATGGCTCACTCAGGAATTCTGGGAGTTGAAGTCCATAAGTGATAAAAGAGCCAAGTTTCCCTATCCCTGTTCTAACACATGAAAATCTGTGCTGGCTAATGACTACAATAAAGTATTACATATAGTTTCATATACAAGTTACTCATTAATGTTCTACTTCGAACCTTCTTCCCATTTGGTGATCTTCTACTCTTTGAAAATACAATATCCTCTTACTTTCCATCTTCATGTCCAGAGAAGCCTCAGCCTTAGCAAAGATTTCCCTGCATCTTCCATGTCACTATGTTTAGATCTCAAAAATGCAAAGAAAAGATCTATTTTTGCTCATATTGTCTACTTGTGTGAAACAATATAATAATACTGTATGTTGCAAAGCTTTCCTTTGACAATATCCCCTGCTGCAATTAAGTTGGAATACCAGAGTATTTCTTTTCAGTTATATCTGTAAAATGTAGTAATTGAATTTCTTCCACAAAAACTCTTGGCTCAGTAGGAAGTATTTCCCTGAAAGACTTCTATAGCCTCTCTATGATGCCTGTATTTGCTTGGATAACCATTTATTATTCCATACTTGACCACATCAGCTTCTCTTCCTGTTTTGTTGTCACTTTAATTTCCTGCAAGGTTGTAGATTTAATCAGTAGCTAATGCCTTGTGTTGATTGACTCAATTTCCTGATTAGGTCTATATCACCTCCTTGTTCCTGATGTATTCCATGCTGAAATATCAACTCTGGCTAATAATTTCCTAGAACCAGGGGTAGGATACAACAGGATTAACTACCAGTTCGAGATTTACGAGGTTTGGTGATTTATGATGTGCTTCCCTGTGCGCTGCGAGCCGCGCGCCTGTAAATCGACATCAGCATGCTGTATGCAGAGAAGCAGCCTTTGAAACAGCCCTCTTTTCCTGCTTTTTTAACTGCAGCTGTGCCTCGTTTGGCAGCTGAAGTTGAAAAATCAGGAAATAAAGATCAGGTAAGAGGTGGGCGGCTAGGCAAAAGCATCAGCAGACATAGAACCGGTTCTATGTCTGCTGCTCTTCAGAGCTACCGGTTCTACAGAGGTGGACAGAACTGGTAGAAACCCACCCCTGCCTAGAACTGCCAGGTAAAAGATGGGGAATGCAGCGGTGTCTAACTGAAAAGTGTGGGCATGAGGGGCACATTTATATACTAAGCATTGTGTCAAAATTTGCTCTGTTGTGAACCTATAGGTAAAATTGTTTTCTACAAGCATTCATTGTAGTTTGGCTATTTAGTGCTCTCATGATGCACAATTAAAGTCAATGCTGCCCAGTTTTAAGCTTAGTAGTCCTCATCTTCATCTTTCCCCCCCAAAGGTTCTTCTTTATTTTAGTACATTATTAAACACAGTATCAGAATATTGGTCTAGATTAAGAACCTGTGGCCACTGAGGATGATCACCTGGATTGCTTCAGGGCAGCTGATACTCCTTGTTTAACTGCTTTAGCTATCACAGCCTGCATATCTAACTGTATATCAGGGTCCTGCCCTCCTGCTGATCAGAGCCCCGCAGCAGTGGGGGTGAAAGTGGCCTCTGGAGCCGCTCTGGGTCTCAGAGCTGTTCATGCAACTTCTGGGAAGACAGGAAACAAGTCTATTTCCTCAGCAATGCCAAAAGGCAGCTCTGGTTCTTGGAAATGAAACTGCTCCTCAGCTCCCCCAGTGGCAAATTCCTGTAATTGTCGCCTGTCATTCTGATGAGGCTTAGCTCACCTGTCTAATGGCCATTTGGCAGGAATCTGTCACCATACTATTTGGAATAGGGCTTGCTGTCTCGTAGCCCATAACCTGTTTAGAGCCCTGTCTCTACGGTGCTCATCACGCTTGCCTGCCTTGGAGCTCTTTTGAGACCCCGCAGTCTTGGATTTAGGCTTGGAGGCTTCCGTGGAAGCTGATGGAGCTGGGGCTTCAGGACTGGGAGAGCGTAATGACCTGCAAGCCATTTCCTCCACTCTCCTGCTTGCGTGGCCGCCATTAGCAGTTGAATCCACCATTTCCTGTCTAAACTGTCAGGCAGCCTGCCTCCCCTGGGACTTGCACTGCCATCTGGACTCGAGGGCGAGAAACTGCCCGAACAAGCAATCAATAATGAAGCTGTCAATTTCCTCACAATCTTCTTTGACAGCTCTCTTCCCGCCCTTCAGACAGTTGCTGCGGTAACTCTGAAAGCCATCAGATCAGCATTTTAAATGCGCGAAAGAGCTCTCCCAAGCCTTACCTGGTTAGTGACATGGAGCTAAGCTCATTCACACCAACCATGGCAATTATCTCCTTACTTGACTGCAGATCGGCCATCAGCTGATCTGGGCCCAACCGATCTGGGCCGAACCTCCGATCATCAGGTGCTGACAGCTGCTTAGTTGGTAGACCAAGAGCCAGCTGTCTCCTTGATAGCTTTCAGGATTGGATTTGACCAATATTTGTTGATATTTTATCCCAATTTGTGGAGCACTTCTGCACTTCTGGAAAAACATTAGGAAGAATGTATATGTAAATATATGTATATGTTTAAAAAAAATAAACCCAGAGGCAGAGTTTATACAGGTCATTATTTTATTTGCTGTTCACATCCAAAACTTAGGATAATAATTTAGGATAATTAGAATAATCTTGTATCACTTTATCTGTAATATTTACTATACCCAAAGATCTAAGAAATTATAGTTATATCTTTTGAAATATAAAAGAGATATGCATGAAATTTAAAAGCTAGTCATACTTAGAAGCTACCTATAAGGATAATGGATTTTTTCCTTGAAGACATGAAGTCCATGTTGAATACAATTTTGAAACATTTTTATTAAAATACATTATTTTTGAGAAGAGTGGTTTTGCTAAAACCTATGGTTGCAAATAAACATTTCAAAACAAATCAAGAGAAGAGTGATACAACTGGACAAATTGGTATTTCTCAAATTTCATAGGATGTATAGAAAATGTAAATTCAGACACGTAATACTGTAAATTGTGCACAAATAAAGGCTCTTGGCAATCCAGACCATGCAATAGTATACAATACATTTTATTACATGCGTAGAAATAAGTTTGGACTTTGCAATACATTTTATAATATAGCAGTTATTGACAATTTCCAGTGTAGAAGGTTCATTGCTTATCTTTCTCAGAATTATTTGTTTTTCCTCAGCAGAGATTTTTTTCTGTCTCTAAATTCAAGCTAGTGACTGGAATGGTATTTTTCTGAGGAAATAAATGTCCTTGTTTAATTTTACTGGAATGGTGATGTAATCATATCTTACATTCCTGAGTCAGTAAGAAGAAAGCTAGTGTGCTGTAGCCATTTAAATTTAGAAATCTCGGCATATCATCAATACCCTCTGCCAGCAATTCACAGAGAAAAATAATATATTTGAGTCATATTAGGAGTCAGCTGATGAAGAAGATTCTGTCCTGCATTCCTTTGTTATTTAAAGTATTTATGTGTCACCATCCAGGGAAATGCTCTCCCAAAGCAGCTTCCTGAAATCACTTAGTTAATAGGAAAATGGACAGAAAAACTTTATATTTACAGCTAGTGCATAGTACGATCAATTTATAATGGTGAGACAACTCTCCCACCCCCAGGTATCTGTTCTTTTATTATCTGCTTCTATTTCTATTTTTGTGCCTTACCCTAGACCAGTGATTCTCAAACATTTTGGTTTTAGCACCCCTTTGTATGCTTTATAATTTTGGAGCACTCCAAAGAGCTTTTGTTTGTATGATAAATTAAAACTGAGAAATTTTAAAATATTTGTTTATTTAACTGCTTGGAACCTCTTAGGTCTTGTGGATTTCCAGCAATCTCCCAGACCACATTTTGAAAGATGTCGGATTAGACTGTTGCCTCCATCTTAGTCTGCAGTTTATATTTATTCATGTTCATTCATGGAGAGAGATGATATGAAATCTGCCTCACAATGAATCTAACCTAAGTCAATCTCATTTGTGAAATGATTAACATTTTCCTAAATTACAGCAAATGTTCAATAAAGAAATCTGGATTTCTCATTTGAATTAGACCTTTTTCCATTTATCATTTATACAGTACAGAATTGGCCCAAATATTCACCTGTCACCTCTCAGCAATTTTTAAAATGGCTACTTATTAAAAACAGTAAGAAGAGTCTATTTATTCCACTGTCTTTTAAATATTTTTTTCAAAAATATAAATAAAAAATTCTGAAAGAAAAAAAGAACATAATATGCATAAAGGCTACTGATTTCCTGAAGCATGGCATATTTCAGCCTTTATTTTGTGAATTGTTATTTATTTTATAATACTGCAATTAGTTCAATTTCATGAATTTAGGTGACAGAATTCTATATAATGTTTGTTTAAAGCATAGCAGAGGCTGATTCATACACTTATTTGTGACAATTTTTATAAGCCTTGATGTATTGTAAGAATGCTGAACTGAATATCTGAATGCTGTGGCATACTCAGATACCAATTATAAATTACAATTATAGTTTGCTCAAAAGTATTAAAGATTTATTCAGCCTAGAAGGAAAATTATTGTTTAATAAGTAAATATTGAAGTAGAAAATGTGACAGGTGTGACTGGTGAGCTAGCCCAACACTACACATTACAGAATTTTCTGAGATGAAGTTCTCATCTCACCCACCTTGTTCTCTGAAACAAAAGAGACCAGTTATGTAATATTCCTTGTTCTAGCATGTTATGGTATGTTTGTTTTTACTTTACAATATTTTATGTATGTCTGTTTGAAGATGGAACAATAAAAATATTTGGTTTAATATTTTTTTTTGATAAAATTGATAATTAAACTTTGACCAATTCTAGAGGAGGAGGAGATGAAAAGGACATAATATGTCCAGGATGTGAGGAGTCTGTAAATATTTTCACAGCCCTCTTTTTGACTCATGCAGTATACAGGTCCTCGCTGGAAGGCAGGTTGGTAGTAATTGTTTTTTCTGCAGTCCTAATTACTCTCTGAAGTCTGTGTCTGTCTTGTTGGGTTGCAGAGCCAAACCAGACAGTTATAGAAGTGCAGATGACAGACTCAGTAATTCTTCTGTAGAACTGGATCAGCAGCTCCTTGGGTGGTTTGAACTTTCTGAGTTGGTGCAGAAAGAACATTCTTTGTTGTGCTTTTTTGATGATGTTTTTGATGTTAGGTGTCCATTTTAGGTCTTGTGATATGATAGAACCTAGAAATTTGAAGGTCTCTACTGTTGATACTGTGTTGTCCAGTATTGTAACAGGTGGTAGTATAGGAGGGTTTCTTCTAAAGTCTACCACCATTTCTACAGTTTTGAGTGTGTTCAGTTCCAGATTGTTCCGGTTACACCACGAGGCAAGCTGTACAACCTCCTGTCTCTATGTGGATTCGTCATTGTCTCGAATGAGACCAATCACTGTTGTATCATCTGCAAACTTCAAAAAAAACTATATTCCAAACTCATCTGATTTTTTTTTAAAACAAATTTTATTAGTTTTTGAAGACAAACAAAACATAAACCTTGTACACATTAAACCTCTTTCCCTTGTAAATTTTTACAAGGCAGATAATACAATATTTTATACAGTGTGATTTTAATATATCCCATTTCTACTTAAATATCTTTTAACACTCTCATTTCTTCTCATTAAATTTAATCATCATATTCATATTTCCCTCTGTCTTGTTTGCAATTATTCTCCTCCCGCTTTCCTCCAAGGTTTTACTAAATCTCACATAGACATAGACACACAAAACACATAAAGTAAAACTTCTTTTTCAAAAAAGTAGCTTGGCCCTGGATTACCACTCTTTGTATGGACTTCAATTAAATTCATATTCATCTTATATGCCATTACCTATCTTAATTACCATTATGTAATTTCTTTATAACTTCTCCCCGCTTTCCTCTCTTCTTAATTCTATTTTCTTTATTAACTTAATTTAAATCATTATATTTCTATCCTTTGTCCATTGTTTTCCAATTGTCTATATATTTCATTCCCCATAGTAAAATAAAAGAATTTCTCCTGAAATCACAAATCAAAGTATGATGCCTTTCCATCGCACCTCTAAATTAACATTTAAGGTAACTCCAAATTCCCTATCTGATTCTGCTTAGTACATACTACTTACAAAAAGAAAATAGTGAATCCATAACATAATTAAATATATCATTAAACATTAAATCTCATAACATTCCAATTATCTATTTCAAAAGCAAGTATTACAATAATATATTCATACTAACATCCACACAATAGTCAATTAAAATCTATATTTAAACTAAATATTTTAGACCTTCCTTTTAATATTTTATTAAATCTTAAATTCTACCATTATTAAACCTTTAATATTTTAGTCTTTACTCAAATCTTATAAAATTATAATTTTCTATTTCTAATACAAATACTACAATACTATCATATGTACCTTGCAGAATCCTTTTAAAACCAAATTATATTACCCTTTATCCCTAAAAAACCATTTCTTTTTCACATCTTGTTTGATACCCTTGTGGCCTTTTTCCCCCTTCTTCCTCCCTGTCTTATCCCATCTGGTCTTTTTACCCCCCTTAACTTCCCCTCTCTGTTGTATTTCTCTTTCCTTTTGCTTTCTAGCCTTATATTGATTTTGCATCTTACTTTTCTCTTTCTTAGATATTTTTTTAAGTCTTATATCCTTTTTTTCCCCTTTCTTTCTTCTTCCTTTCTTAAGCACCTCTATGGGTTCATTAAAGATGGCTTCTTCTTCTTCTTCTTCTTCCATCAATTGTTGTATTTGCTGATAAGTAGCAAGCGCCATTTCTAAAAAGCAAAAAATTTCTCCCACATCGTCTTTCTTTATTTTGCCATATTCCTCTCTCAGTTTATCAGCAGATAAAGTCATTGTAAATCCTCTTCTTCTTCTTCTTAAAACAGCCAAAGATATTTCCAAGCTTAAAGCAAATCCCAAAGTCCCAAAGTCACCAAACAATCCAAACAAAGCACAAAGTTCTTCCCTTCTTCCTGGGTTAAAATCAGTTGCAAAGGGAGAAAAAGAAAACCAGTCTGTATTTTAAGTTCTTATTACAGTAACTTCCAATCTCTAAAATCTTCCAGGCATCTCCTTCAACAAAATCTTAGTATAAATTTTCCTTTTGTCCTCTCCCTTCCCATTTATAACAAGAAGCTTTAGATTTTTACCTTTTATAGAATAGTAGTATTTTCAGCATTCATTTGTTAATTCCATGTGGAAGGAGAGTAAACTTTCACTTGAAAACACTTTCACTTGAAAACACTTTCACTCGCCGCTTGCCAATCTCTTCTGGAAACAAAGTATCTTTCAAACAAAAAACCAAATCTTAGATTTCAGGGTATTAAATATATCTTCTAATCCCAGTTCAGCCAAAAAAACTTTCGCTTCAAAAATTTCTCCTTCTTCCTCCAGCACGATCTTGTCCGGTTGCTGGCTTCTTTGTGGCGGCCATTGCTGACCGCCACTGGACCGACTTGAGAAAAGGAGGTTATGCCGGGTGGGGAAGGGGTCTGCGAACACCCCAACCCCTTGTCCGGATCCTCCCTGTCTTCGGTTGCCTCTACGGGGCAACCTTATCCTCCGGACCCGTCTGGGTCGGAGGAACCAAGAGCGGCTAGCGCGGCGGGGATCGCAGAGATCGCGAAACCCCGCCGCCTCCGAAGCCGACAAACCGGAAGTTTGATTTTGTAAACCTTTTTTTAAAAAAAGCTTTTAATGTTGACCAAGCTTGTTCAAAAAAATTTCCCAAAGGGAGAGATGTGACATTTTTTGATTAATTAAATATATACATTTCTCCAAAATTGCTAAATCAATATCTCTGAAATCCAGACATATATCCCTTATGGTTATGGTATTTTCCATTTCCTAAGGATTATTCTTTTTGCTATTATTATAGAGCACAAAAAAATCCATCTTTGTGCTGAACAACAAAAAGGATGGTTAAACAGAAGAATCTCACGCCTCTCTACTGTTGTATTCCTAGTAGATCTAAGAATCTAATAGATCTAAAAAGAAAACATGTATACAGATAAATACTTGCAGCATATATCATTATGGGATTTGTAATAAATCAAATTTGATTCATGTGGACAGTTTGAATATTAATTATTTCAATATGTGGATATCCAGTTTTCTTGTGTGTAGGCTTTGTTGTTGTTTTGCTTCAAGTCTACTGGCTTTGATTCCTAGTGATTGCCTGGACTAGGCCCTGAAGTTTTCTTGGCAAGATTTTTCAAAAGTGGTTTGCCATTGCTGTTTTTTTTCTTAAGGCTGAGATAAAGTAAGTGGCTCAAAGTCATCCAGCTGGTTTTGTGCCTAAGGTGGAACTAGAACTCATGGTCTCCCAATTTTTAGTGTAGATATGTTAAGTACTGTACCAAACTTGCTTTCATAGACATATTTAACAATTACCAGTATATTGAAGAGACTGTGTAATTTACCTCATAGAGCATACAGAACAAACTTTATGGCTATTAAAGGGATGGTCTTATGGAATTGCAAGTTGTTAAGAATGACCATTTATTTCAGGGATTGGTAAAAGGTATTGAGGTGCAATAAGTGTCTCTTACAAGCTCAAAATAATCTCTCAACTTGTCTTGCTTTCTTTTGAAGATAATTGATGCTTTTCCCTTTTTCTTAGTGGTGTGACAAGAATCGTAGAAATATCTGGGGAAGGAGGCCCACTGGGGATACATGTGGTACCATACTTTTCATCATTAAGTGGAAGGTAAGGGATTTTCATTATGGAGAAGCAAACCAGTAAAAAAAGTGATCAGATTTTTTTCAAATATCAGCACTAGTATATATTTAACAACACATACTGAAAATCACAATCTTCTTATTCTGTTGAATAGTGAAGGTTCCATTATATAAACCTGGAAGCATGCATTAAAATTAATGTTAAAACCAATTCACAATTAAAAGCCTGACCAAAGAGAAGATCTGTGATTTTAGTTTACTTTTTTTTATTGTCATTGCACCTCGTACAACGAAATCAAACACCATCTTCAGTGCACATCATGACCATGACCATGAAAATAAATACAAACACACATCCTTCACCCTTCACACATTGAACTGAAGATCCCCGACGCTACACCAACACTGCACTATACAGCAGAATTCAAAAGAGCTACTGCCCTGGGATAAAAGCTGTTTTTCAGTCTATTTGTCCTTGTTTTTATTATTCTGTACCATCTGCCAGATGGTAATAGTTCAAAAAAAGGTTCTCAGGATGAGATGGATCTTTGAGAATGTTTTGAGCTTTCTTAAGGCAGCGGGAACTATAAAGCTCTTCCAAAGAGGGGAGAGGGCAACCAATGATCTTCTGGGCAATGATGTTAACCCTCTGGAGTGCTTTCCTATCTGCCACTGTGCAATTGGCAAACCATACAGAGGTGCAGTATGTTAAAATGCTCTCCATGGTGCAGTGGTAGGTCACCAGCAGTTTTTCATTCAGTTATTGTTTTCTGAGAAGTCTCAGGTAGTATAATCTCTGCTGGGCCTTTTTGACCAGGGCTGCAATGTAGGTACCCCAGGTCAGGTCCTCTTTTAGGGTAACACCCAGAAACTTAAAACTGGCCACTTGCTCCACTCGGTCTCCATTGATAAGCAAGGCCTGGATGTCTGATCTGTTCCTTCTATAATCCACTATAAGCTCCTTGGTCTTATTGGTGTTGAGGACCAAGTTATTGTCCTCACACCACAAAAGCAACCGGTCCACCTCATCTCGGTAGGCAGACTCATCCCCCCCGGAGATAAGTGCCATCATCTGCAAATTTAGCAATAGTATTACTAGCGTGAGTGGGAATGCAGTCATGCACATAAAGAGTATAGAATAAGGGACTCAATACGCAACCCTGTGGTGTACCAGTGTTAAGAATAAGGGCTAAAGAGGTATGATTACCTAATCTGACCTTCTGTGAGCGGCCAGACAGGAAATCCATAATCCAAAGGCAAATTGAATTAGAAAGCCCAAGGTCCAGAAGTTTAGACACTAGTCTATGTGGAAGAATTGTGTTAAACACAGAACTAAAATCCACAAAAAAGCATCCTCACATAGCCCCCCCCCCCCGCTGTTCTAGGTGAGTCAGAGCAGTGTGAAGAGTGATGGCTATAGCGTCCTCTGCAGATCTATTTTTTCTGTATGCAAACTGGTGTTTATCAAATGTATGCGGAAGACCAGAAATGATGTGCCGGCAGACCAATTTCTCAAAACACTTCATGATGATAGGAGTGAGTGCCACTGGTCTGTAATCGTGAGGTTATTGATAGGGAACTTCTTTGGCAGCGGAATGATGGTGGAAGCTTTCAAACAAGATAGAATAGGCCTGGGATAAAGACCGATTGAAGATCCTGGTAAAGACTCCAGCCAACTGATCAGCATAGTCTTTAAGCATTCGGCCAGAGATACCATCAGGACCGGCAGCCTTTCTCGGGTCCACAGCCCTCAGAATGCTCCTCACCTCCTGTTCTTCCACAATGAGGTGGGGGCTACAATTGGCTGGTGGTTGTATTTTATCTGTCTCTGATGTCTCCACTTCAAAGCGAGCAAAGAAATGATTCAGTTCCTCTGCCAATGAAGCATCCCCCTCAGCAGGGATGACATTGGTCAGTTGATGGTTTGTAATTTGTTGAATCCCTCGCCACACCTGCTTCATGTTATTGCTATAAAAATTATCCACAATCTTCCTCTTATACTCAGTCTTGGCCTTCCAAATACCTTTCTGATCTACAGAGGATGCACTTTATAGAGCTCTGAGTCATCTGGAGAACAAACAGAGCTATGTGAGGATGCTCTTTGTGGACTACAGCTCTGCGTTTAACACTATCATCCCAGATACACTTGTAACCAAACTGTATAATCTGCAGGTCCCCACTCCCATGTGGTCCTGGATTAAGAACTTTTTGACAAACAGACCCAGTCTGTTAGACTTGGCCCCCACCTTTCTTCCACTATTACACTCAGTACTGGTTCCCCCCAGGTTTGTGTCTTGAGCCCCCTGCTATATGCCTTGTACACCTTTGACTGCTCACCAAGCCACGCAACAAACACCATCATAAAGTTTGTGGATGACATGACCGTGATTGGCCTCATCTCCGGAGAGGATGAGACAGCATATAGGGCAGAGGTAGAGAACCTGTCTATCTGGTGTTCACAAAACAATCTGTCACTGAATGTCCATAAAACCAAAGAACTGATTATGGACTTCAGGAAACATGGATAGGACCACGCCCCACTCATCATCAACGGAGAATGAGTGGAAACTGTCCCTACGATCAGATTCCTTGGCATCCATATTTCAGCCGATATCTCCTGGTCCCCTAATACCAAGGCCATAGTGAAGAAGGCTCAGCAGCGGCTGCACTTCCTGTGGGTTCTCAGGAAGAACAACCTGGATAAGAAGCTGTTGCTGGCTTTCTATAAAGCCTCTGTGGAGAGCACTCTGACATATTGCCTGGGTGTGTGGTATGCAGGCTCCACAGCTGAGGACAGGAAAACTGTACAGAGGGTGATAAACACAACTCAAAAGATCATTGGTTGCTCTCTGCCCTCCCTGGAAGACTTAGCCAGGTCCCACTGCCAAAGCAGAATCAAGACCATCATAGAAGACCCCTCACACCCTGGCAATTATCTTTTTGACCTGCTGCCATCTGGACGGCGTTTTAAGTCAATAAAATCCCACACCACTGGACTTCCGGTTTGAGCTTCTTCAGCGGCAGACCGAAACCTCGTCTCTGCAAGGCTTCGATCCGTGGTCGCCGCTGGAGCGCCCCGAGCCTGCTGGTTTCGGGGCTAAGCCACCCCATAGAGGTGGTGAAGAGGGGGTGACTGCCAGCAGGGTTGAGGAGAGCCGCATCTCTCCTCCCCAGCTGGCCATTATTCCCTTTCCCGAAGGCGGTTGCATCGGTGGTCAGAAATGGCCACCACAAAGAAGAACTCAACCGGAAAAGAATGTGCAGGAGGAAGATAAGAAGAGAAAGTTTTGGTTGACTGGGTCAAACAGCAAAAGCAACAAATAAGGTATCCTGGAATTGAAACTGTTAAAAAACAATAACATTGTTCCCTAAGAAGATTTTTAAGCTGCGAAGGAGAGAGAAAAGGGAAAAGATTTGGTTTTCTCCTTTTCCTATACTGACAGCTAAGAGACTTAAGCAAGAAATTGGAAAAAAATCCACTTTGACATCAATAGGCATTTAATGCTGAAAATAAAAAGTCAAAGGGGATAATAAAGATTTCTGGATAATTAAAAGCTTTTGAAAACAGGAAAGGAGAGAAAAGAATAAAAGGGTAGGATCTGGAAGGGAGGAGACTGCCTGGAATTAAAAAAAGAACTTACAGCAAAATCTCAACAAGACTTCCAAAAGATACATTCTAACTGAAATATCGCAACAAAAACCCCAGGAAGAGAAAGTCGAAAAAGAAATAAGAAGATATAACTCGGGACTATCTGGATTACTTGATGATTTCTGGATTCTTGGTTATTGTTTTGAATGACTAAAATCAATCGGGTGGTTGTTTAAAACTTTTTAAAATGGCTCCACTTTTAGAACAACTGAAAATGGAACTTAAAAGTACAAAGAAGATGCACAAGAAGGGAGAGGTTCTTTTGGCTTCGTATTTCAGTTTTTAGAAATGGAGATTTGGAATTATGAGAAACAACAAGAAATGCCTGCCGAACAAGAAGATTGCGACAAAGAAGAAGCCATCTTTAATGAACAAGTAATCTTAGATGGGGGGAAAAAAGTAAAGGGGGGAAAGAGAATGGAAACTTTAAGATTGGGAAAAACAACTCCAAAAAAAAAATAGAGTGAAAAATAAGTATAAAATCAGAAAGCAACAGAAGAGGGAAATGCAGAAGAGAGAATTAGAACTAGAGAGACAAGGGGGTAAAAAGGGGAGGGAGAAGATGAGAGGGAAGAAAGAAAGGAAAAGAAGTTATAAAGGACAGAAGCAAAATATAGAGAAACAGGGCCTATTTAGAGATAATGGGTGAAAACTTAATGGAAAAGGGGATTCTGCAAAGGTTCATAAGATAGTATGGTTATATTAGAAGCAGAAATAATTTTAGAAAATATGAAACAATATATGATTAAAATGTCTGATAAAATAGCTATCGTAATTCAGTGGAATGCTTGTCCATAAATAAATGTAACAAAAGGTATATTTAATGATTTATAAAACATATGTGAAGAGAAATAAGGGAAAAATTAATTATGGAGATTATATGTGTTTTTAAGGAAGTATGATATTTAATTGAAAAGAAGTGTTAAAGATGTTATGGTTTTAATGATTATTAATGATAGAACTGAACTGGAATCGAATGAGGGTTTATAATTACATATATTTACAATCTTTCTTTCTTTTTTAAAGAATATAATGTGTATTATAAGAATGTGCCAAGCAGAATTCACTTGGAAGTTATGTATTATGTATTATATTGAAGGTCATAAACTTAAGGTATATATTGAAGTTTAAATAAGAGTTGAATGGATGTAATTAAAAGATATAAAGGTGTCATACTCCAATTAGTAACTACAGGAGAAAATTTGTTTAATGAGAAAAGATAATATGAAATTGAAACACACAGACAAAAGTATAAATATAATGATTTGAATTGAGATGAGATAATCAAAATAAAATTGAGAAAATTAAAAGAGGGGAAAAAACTATATAGAAAATGTAAAATAGTATAAGATATGGAATAGAATACAAAAAGGAGCATGAAATTGAGTTTTGTGTCTGTATAAAGAAGTTCAACCCGGGACCATGCTATTTTCAAAAAAGATGTTTTACTTGTATTTTGTGTGTGAAAACCCAAATAAAACTTTATTAAAAAAAAAAAATCCCACACCACTAAACTAACAAATAGTTTCTTTCCCTGGGCCATCCGAACCGCAAATAAACACAAAGTCACTAACTTATTAAGATGTGAAAAGATGTGAAATCTCAATACCCCATTCAGATGTATAATAACATATTACAATACAATCCATCTCTTATGTATCATACTCGGCTAAGTGTTACAGTCAGTGTTGGATGTATATTTTGTGTATATTCATAGATATTGTACTCTCAAATTGCAAATGGAGACGTGGGTACTCTATTTTCTTATCTTCATTTTTAAGTGCTTTGGTTTTATTGTATTGCAAACAATTGCTGGGGTGCACCCACAGTTTCGTTGTACTTGTACAATGACAATAAAGTTGTTCCTCCTCCTCCTCCTCCTCCTCCTCCTCCTCCTCCTCCTCCTCCTCCTCCTCCTCCTCCTCCTCCTCCTCCTCCTCCTCCTCCTCCTCCTCCTCCTCCTCCTCCTCCTCTCTTCTTCTTCTTCTTCTTCTTCTTCTTCTTCTTCTTCTTCTTCTTCTTCTTCTTCTTCTTCTTCTTCTTCTTCTTCTTCTTCTTCTTCTTCTTCTTCTTCTTCTTCTTCTTCTTCTTCTTCTTCTTCTTCTTCTTCTTCTTCTTCTTCTTCTTCTTCTTCTTCTTCTTCTTCTTCTTCTTCTTCTTTCAGATTAGCTCTGGCAACACTGTATCTTGCCCCATCAACAGATCTAAGGGCCTTGGTCCTGTCATGCAAGAAGTGCTGGACTTCCTTAGTCATCCAGAGTTTCTGATTGGGATAGATCCTAATACGTTTATCTACAGTGATTGTATCTGTGCAGTGTTTGATATAGCACAGAACAGTTGCAGTGTGCACCTCTAGATCAGGGTGGTAAAAGACGTCCCAATTTGTGTTCTCAAAACAATCCTGAAGTTGTTGGGAAGCATCTTCTGGCCAAGATTTCACTGTCTTTATTATAGGCAGAGACATCCTAAGAGGGATGTACACTGGTGCTAAAAGCAGTGACATATGGTCTGATTGTCCCAAATGTGGTAATTGTATAACCTTATAGCCATGTTTGATGTTTGTATATACTTTGTCCAATTTGTATGCTCCTCTAGTAGCACACTTAACATGCTGATAGAATTTAGGGAGCACTTCTTTAAAATCAGCTTGATTAAAGTCCCCTGCTATGACATGCACAGCATCAGGATACTTATTCTGCTGATTACTAACAATGTTATATAAGAATCCCAAAACTATGGTAGTATTGGCATCAGGTGGCACATAGACTGCAGTAATCAAAACCACACTGAATTCCCGCGGAAGATATATGGGTCTACATTTAAGAGTCATATACTCCAGATCCATGGAGCAGTGGCTGTCTACACCAGCTTTTGTTCACATAAAGGCTTAAACCTCCCCCTTTGATCTTGCCAGAATCTCTACTCCTGTCCTGCCTGTGAGCTATGTAGCCTTCCAGTTCAACAGCTGCATCTGGAATGAGTGAGTGAAGCCAAGTTCCTGTGATTAGCAAAACACAGCAGTTCTTGATGAATTTAGTCTTTGTAATCTGTAGCCTTAATTCATCCATTTTGTTAGTCAGAGATCTTGCATTGGTAAGAAATATACTTGGAATTGAAGGCTTGTGTGGAAACTTACTGAGCCTAAAGAAAACCCCAGCACGGCATCCTCTCTTCCTGTTTCTGTTCCTCTTTCTCCGCCTCTTCCTCCTTCCTACAGGGATAGTGATCCATGATTCCTCCAGGGGCCTAGCTGCCTCCTTCGGTATGTTATGAGAATGTATAAGATCATCCATAATAGCCTTTCACATTTCAGTCCAATATGTAACAAGTCTTGCTGACTATAGATGCTCCTTGCCCCACAGGATTCAATCAAGGAAAGGATCCAAAGGACACCCAGAATCATACACACCATGCACTGAAAGAAGGAGCGGTTAGCCGCAGCATCCATGTGCACAGCCATCTTGAAAACCATTTAGATGTAGAATTGTGAATATGATTGCTGCTTTCATCTTAATAAGAAGATTAATATTCCTTCCCCAAACCATTTATAGGTGGAGGATGGCCCAACTTCTCAAAAGAAAGAGGCTTTCTCTCCTTATATTGAAAGAGCCTAAGAAAGAGTACCTGACTTGATTTGCAACTGTACAGGTTGTTCATTGGGATAGCAAAATACTTGCTAGAGAAGGATTACAAATAAAAGAACCCTTTTCCAACAGTAACCACAGCATGATTGACTTTTGTCTCAACATAAGTCCCCACGAAAATCATCACAATATCGGGATCCCCAATTATAACTTTAAAAAAGCCAACTATGATCTCATAGACACTGACTTCTCATCTCTTGATTGGCAAATCCTATTCACTGGCTGCAATACTGCTGAAGACCAGTACAACATTTTTTTACTCAAAGTCAAAAGAGTCATCAAACTATAAGTACCACTAATAACCCCCAAAACCAGAAAAAACAATTACCCATAACAATAAGGAAGCTCCAATAAAAAAAAATCCCTTTGGTGGAAAAACAAAACTGGCTATATAGCCAACTTTAAAAGCCGCTACAAAAACTTATGCTACAGATAAAGATTGAATGCACCAATTATCAGATCAACACATTCTTTAACACATTCTTTGGCTCAGTCTTTGTAAACAGCAATGGCTCATGCCCAATATTTCATACTCAAACTGCAGACAATTACAATGATCTAATACATATCGATTTTACAGAAGCTAATGTCGAAAAAGCACTATGCAGTCTAAAACCATCTCTATCTATTGGACCTGATGGATTATGTGCCTATTTTTTAAAAAGGCTTTCCACTGCTATAGCAGAATCTCTAAACATAATCTTTGAAAAAACTTTTCAGGACCCGTTCCTTGCCCAACCTATGGTCACTAGCCATGGTCATCCCCATCTTTAAAAAGGGAGACCCCAGCCTAGTTGAAAATTACAGACCAATCTCTTTATGTTGCATCACCTGCAAAGTCATGGAATTAATTATTAACCAATCCATTATCCTCCACTTAGAGACAAACAACCTAGTCTCTAACAAACCATTTGGTTTCAGAAAAAATTATCCTGTAATCTGCAACTCCTACACTGCAGAAACATGGACTACTCAACTCGATCAGGGCAAAGCAACAGACACAATCTACATAGATTTCTGTAAAGCCTTTGATTCAGTGGTACACGACAAATTACTTCTAATATTAAAATCTTATGAAATCTCTGGACACCTGCATAACTGGATAGAGGCATTCCTGTCAATCAGGCAACAAATGGTCAAAATAGGGAGCGCCCTATCAAATCCCATACCTGTCAACAGCGGTGTCCCCCAAGGCAGTGGTCTAGGACCTACTCTCTTTATACTTTACATAAGTGACCTTTGTTATATTAAAAGCAACTGTGTTCTTTTCGCTGATGTTGTAAAACTTTTCAACATCACAGACAATACTACTACCCTACAAAAAGACCTTGACTATGTGTCAGAATGGTCCAATAAGTGGCAACTTCAAATCTCAACAAACAAATGCTCTGTCTTACATATTGGCAAAAAAATCAGAAAATAAAATACAAGCTGAATGGACATGACCTTGTAGATGACCTCCACTTGGTCAAGGACCTTGGAGTACTCATCTCTAATGATTTAAGTGCTAGAGCCCATTGTAACAACACAGGCAAAAAAGCATTAAGAGTTGTTAACCTAATCCTGTGTAGCTTTTTATCCGGTAATATTGTACTATTAACTAGAGCATATAAAACATTTGCTAGGGACTTCTGGTGGTGATGTCGTGACAGTGTGGGGAAAGAAGAATGGGCTCCGTTCCTTTATCTCAAATCTACAGGTTGGGAGGACCCTGCAAGGACACGCAGGTCTTGAAGAGATTTGTGGTGGATTGGGGAAACCTGAGGAGCAGTGTAGATGGAGGATGACCACCCCTGCGATGAAGGGATACCCTTCTAGTCCAGCGTGCAAGCATCTGTCAATTCTCAATGGCGGATCTGAAGTCGCGACAATCCAATTGAAAAGAAGAAGCAAGAACTTGCAATAACAGACTGTGGCATCGATCAGACTTTGCAGTGTGAGGATCGAGAGCAATGAAAAGTGACAGCCCAAAAAGAAGGTTTGTAAATCGTAAAGGGTGAAAGAGGTAGTCTCTGACAGAAATTGGGCTAGAGCTCGAAAAGTGGCAGTGATTTGGTAGCGTCGAGAGCGGTTTCTGGGAGCGAAGGGCTTGCCCAACCTAACTAATTTTCTGAAATAGAGCGAACAAGAAGACGACAGAGAAATTAAAACTAAATAGATTCAAGATATTCAGACTCAGAATGTGAAGAAGCCAGAATGGGTGTTTAAGAACTTTGGGGAACTGATTACTGATTATGGACCACTTTCACTCAGCGGTGTTAAAGACAGGGAGGAACAGAAGAGAAAGTGGCTGATGCAATAGAGACGATCGAAGTTCTTAGAAAAGAAGAGCGTGTATTCCACAGTAAATTTGATAATTTAAATCCAACCAAGGATAATAACATTTAACTGTGAAGGTGTCTGATGAAATGATTAATGAAATAATTTAATAATTGTATAATATTATTAATATCAACAATTAAGATCTTTGTATAATTGATAACAGAGGTTTAGAATATTGGGGAATACTTAGCTATAATATATATATATATATATATATATATATATATATATATACACACACACACACACACACACACACACACACACACACCTTATGCTTTATTATTAGAGGGGGGGAACTCTTTAATGAATTGGTTAAAAATCTGAAATAGAGTGTATAGACTAAATGATTGCTTGATTGTATAATAAAAAAATATAAGAACATATAGATAAAGGTTCAAGTTAGTATTTTATAGTACATATTTTATACTGTAATATTTTAGCATATAAAATATAAAGTGTCCAGCTATATCATACCAGTAAATTGTGTTATTAGAGGAATATATCTTAAATTTATTCAACTAAAATAATTTATAATCAACTGTCAAAATTAAGATTTTTGTATAATTAACAATAGAGGATTAAGATATCAGGAAATATTTAGCTTACATATATATACATATATGCGCGCACACACACACATATATATACACATACTCCATACTTTATTATTAGAGGGGGGAACTCTTTAATGAATTGGTTATAAAGCTGAAATAGAGTGTGTAAACTAAATGATTGCTTGATTATATAATAAGAACTATAAGAACATATTGATAAAGGTTTAAGTTAGTATTTTATAGTATATATTTTATAATATTTTATAATATAGTAGTACATAAGATATACAGTATTTAGTTATACTATATAGCAAATCTTGTTATTAGAGGAATATAGCTTAAATCTATTTAACTAAAAGATAGACTATAATTATATAGTGAGCAACATTGACAATTAATTAACTTCTCTATAAAGTATATTACAAGGGGAGATCTAGAACTGTGATTCAGTTAAAAGAAATATAGATGGAGTTAAATATAGAGAACTGTGTATAAAACATAAGGATAATAACAACTAAATGATTGAATGTTAATTAGGGATAACATATATAACATTTTAGAAGAACGGAATAAAATACTAAAAGAAATGATGAGCATTACCACACCAACTTTGAAGGCCGGGAAAAAAACAACACCAATCCCATCGATATCAACAATGACTGTCTCTCCATCGACACAAAGATTGATTGAAGGGATGCTCACGGCGGAAAAACAAAGTACAATCCCAAATACACAAAACATACAAACAATACTTTTAATAATACAGGAAACAATGATTAAACTCCAGGAAATGATGATGAAAAATCACAGTGAAATGAAAGCAATGATAAGTGAAGTGAAAGAAGAAATGGGGAAACTGAAAAGTGAAATGAAAAGTGACATACATAAATTAGATGAAAAAATAGGCCCAATTCAGCAAGCACTGGGGAAAAATGAAAGAACATAAAAGTGGTAGAAATATGAACGGAACAAGCGGAGAAGAAATTGGAGCTAGTTGACCAGAGGATGAAAACAATAAAGATTTAGAAGACTCCCTTATCCATTTGGAGATGGATCGTGCAGCCTCCTATCTCAGGTTCTAGAATGTGGTAGAAACAAAAGAAGAAGATTTAGAATAAGTAATGGCTGAAATAATAGCCAAAACCCTTCAAAGAGATAAGAATGAAATCCTTACCGAACTGGATGATGTATATAGAGTGAGTACAAACTATGCCAGAAGACATAGACTACCAAAGGAAGTACACAATAGGTTCATGCGGAAAAAAGTTAGAGACATAATCTATAAAATAACGAGGGATGAACCAATGAGGTACAAAGGAAAGGAGATACAAACATTGAAGCAGATCCCGAGAAGAGTAAGGGAGCAGAAAAGGGACTATCGATTCCGGGCAATGCAGCTAACCAAACGGAATATACTTTTTAGGTGGCTAGTCCCAGAGGGGATGCTAGTGTCATGGGAAGAGAAGAAACTTAAGATTGATACCCTAGGGAAGGCGCAGGAGTTTTATGATCAACTTGTAGCACCTCACTCTCCGATAGCCCTGGCCCCATCCCTGCATCACACGCAGGCCCCTTGTCTGAGTCCTTGCTGTCAGAGACCTCAGCCATCTGCACTTGCTGCCAGCAAACAATAACAGAAAATATCTAGAATACCCCAAATTAGGCAAACTCCATACAGCATTAGCTGATTTTAAAAAAGGGATAGCCATATATGTTAGGGAAGAAATAAAAACAAACTTAATTTATACAGACTCCAAAGGAAGAATATTAATGACTGAAACATGATAGCCCAGAAGCCATTATTATTAGTGGTAATATACGCACCAAATGAAAATCAGATAGATTTTTATAGTTACACGAGAAAATTATAGAAACGGGACAGAGAAACATCTGCATAGTAGGGGACTACAATGCAAAAGTGGACAGTAAAAAGGACTATATAAGTGATAAGAAAAAAAAAAAGAAAATATTGCCAAAAACATGTTTTGAGATGATAGCTGAATTAAATTTAATAGATATATGGAGACAATTGAATCTAGATTAAAACAGTTCATTTTTTACTCTAATCCACCCCAATCTTAGTCCCGGATTGATAAAGCCTGGATGAATGGGGAAGTAAGAAAAGGAGTGGAGAAGATTGAAATACTACCGAACACTTGGGCAGACCACAATCCATTTAAAATAATCTGGAGAGGTCAACAGAAAACAATAAGAAGATAGACTTTAAATCCACAAATAATAAAAGAAAAAGAATTTACCCAAAAATTCATGAAGGAACTCGGATTATTTTTCAAAGAGAATACAAAACTGCGTACATCAATACAAAACCTTTGGGACACCATGAAGGCTTATTCATGTGGAATTATAATATCATACACAGCCAAAAGAAATAAAGAGAAGTGGAAACAATAGAATATATTACAAGAAAAAATTAAAAACCTAGAAACCCAATTACAGAAAACACCACAGAATACTAAAATTAAAGGGGAATTGACTTTAACCAAACACAAACTTAATATTTTAGAACAAGAAGATGGTAAAGAATTTAAAAGCAGCAAAACAAAACTTCTTTGAGCAAGCGAATAAACCGGGGAGATAGTTGTCCCATAGATTAAAAAGAGAGAGAGAGAAGAAGATAATACACCAGCTTCAGGATGATAATGGAGAGTTTCAACATATGATGGAAGGGGGGAAAAAGATTTGTCTATCAGTACTTTGAGGGCCTGTATAAAAATGAAGAAATAGAGGAAGAGCTAAAAAGCAAAAAAATAATAATAATAGAACTCCAGATCCAGATGGGCTCCCAGGGGAAATATACAAGATGATGGGTAAACAGATAGAACCACTAATACTAGAACTGTACAATGAGATATTGACGGAAGCCAAACTGCTGGGTTCATGGAGAGAAGCATATATTTCACTAATACCAAAAGAGGGTACGGACAGCAGATAAATTCAAAATTATAGGCAGATATCATTGCTGAATGCTGATTACAAAATATTTACAACCATAATAGCAAACAGATTGAAAAAAATTATTAAATGAATATATACACCCAGATCAAAACGGATTTCTCCCATCAAGGCAAATAAGAAATAACACAAGAATATTATTAGATATTTTGGAATATTATGAGGCCCATTCAGAAAAACAAGTGGCACTTGTTTTGGGGTACACAGAAGGTGTTTAACAATCTGAATTGGCAATTTATGATGCAACATATTAAAAATATGAATTTAGGATATAAATTTGAGAACATGATAAAGGTGATATATTCTACCTAAAAGGCGAGTATATTATTAAATGGGGAGAATATAGAGACTTTTAAAATAATGAAAGGAATAAGACTGTCGCCTCTGCTTTTCATCTTGATGCTAGAAATCTTATTAATTCGAATCAGATAGCATTTGGACATAAAAGGAACTAGAATTAAAAAGGAGGTATATAAACTCCAGGCATCGGCAGATGACCGGGTATTTTTTATTGAAGACCCTATAGAGACAGGAAACATCTTAATTTGAGAATTAGAAAAATATGGAGAAGTATCAGGCCTTAAAATTAATAGACAAAAGACTAAAATGTTAACTAAGAATTTGATGGAAGAGCAGAAAAAAGAACTAGAGAGAGTAATGGGGCAAAGAAAATTAAATATCTAGGAATATGGTTAACTGCAAAATATTCAACAATAAAAGAAAATAATTATATGAAACTTTTACAACAAACAAAGTTAGATTTGGAATTATGGGGGAAGTTACAAATATCATTATTAGGGAGAATTGCAGCGATTAAAATGAAATCTTACCTAAATTCTTCTATTTATTCCAAACAATCCCCAATAAAATTAGAAAAAAATTTCTTACAGATATGAACAAGATTATGGCAAAATTCATATGGTAAGAGAAAAAACCCAGAATAAAATAAAAAGCACTACAGGATAGGATACCGGTGGCTTCGGACTCCCAGATTGGGAGCTTTACTATAAGGCAGCAGCTTTAACTTGGATTAAGGAATGGATTAACTTAAACAATAAAAGGATATTAAGTCTGGAGGGCTATGACTTACAGAGGGGATGGCATGCCTTCCTATGGGAAAAGGAAATTAAGAAACAAACCTATTTCCATAGACACTTTATAAGAGATTCTGTGTTACAAATTTGGAATAAAATTAGGGAGAAACATTACATGAAAATTCCGATGTGGTTATCCACAATGGAAGCCATGATATATCCCAATACTTTGGATATATGTAAAATGGTGAGATATAAAGAAATTTTAGACAATCAAGGAAAATTAAAATCAAACTAGGAACTTAAAGAACAAGGAATATCCATAGATTGGTAGCCGTACCCCCAACTACAAAATAGATATAAAAAAGACGTAGAAGACTATGGAATTTATACAGAATTGTAGCAATTAGACAAAATTCTAACAGGCCCCAATGAGAAATGTATAACAAATATGTACAAATATTTATTAGAAGTTGATTTGGAAGAAGAAATTGTAAAATGCTGTATGATGGCATGGGCCAAAAACATAGGACATATATAGATCTTGCAGAATGGGAAAAAAATTGGAATTGGCATTATAAATTAACAAGATCATCAGCCTATAAAGAAAATATATATAAGATGGCACCTACCTCCAACGAGGTTAACTAAAATGTATCCCAACATGAACCATGCATGCTGGAAGTGTAAAAGACACAAGGCATTTTCTACCGCATGTGGTGGCCCTACTCCAAAGCCCAAAGATACTGGACTAAAATTAGGCACTGGTTACAAGATATAGTAAAAGAACAAATAGAATTTGAACCTGAGTTATTCTTGTTAGGAATATATAAAAAGAAATACAAGAAAAAGATTAGATATATTTTATTACACTGACTGACTGTGGCAAGAATAACATATGCACAATGTTGGAAGCATAACAACATTCCTTCTGATGAATTAGTAAAAATCTTGGACTGTGCCAAAATGAATAGATTGACTCTAAAATTAAAAGATAAAGAAGAATCGGAATACCATGAAATTTGGGACATATAGTATAATTAGCTGGAAAATAGGAAATAAAGATAGTTAAGGTAAGAAAACTATAGATAAATGTATATAATCGTATAGTATTGTATAGTAAAGTAAATATTTACAAGAGATGGATATGTATAATAGTGATGCTACAGTGCTGTTAATGTTATGATCAATATTTTTTAAGGTGTAAAAAACAATAAAATTTATTTTAAAAAAACATTTGCTAGACCAATTCTTGAATACAGCTCATCTGTCTGGAACACACATTGCATATCGGACATTAACACAATTGAGAGAGTCCAGAGATATTTCATGAGAAGAGTCTTCCACTCCTCTACTCGTAACAGAACAGAATACCTTATGCCACCAGATTTGAAATTTTAGGCTTAGACAACTTAGAACTATGCCGACTTCAGTTCGACCTAAGCATAGTACACAAAATTATCCATTGCAATGTCCTACCTGTCAATGACTACTTCAACTTCAACCACAACAATACGCGAGCACATTAATAGATACAAACTCAAACCGCACCAAACTCGATTGCACTAAATACAACTTCAGCAACAAAGTGGTCAATGCCTAGAATACTCTACCTGACTCTGTGATTTCTTCCCAAACCCCAAAAACTTTAACCTTAGACTGTCTACTGTTGACCTCACCCAGGGGTGGGATGTTCGACCCGGTTCTATAGAACCTGTAGCTGCGAAGAGCAGCTGACACCAAACTGGTTCCGTGTTTGGCCCATCCACCTGTCCGGGCTCTAAGCTATCCTTTATTCCCTGCTTTTCCCTCCTCAGCTGCTTTGCGCGACACAGCTGAGGTTAAAAAAGCAGGAAACAAGAGGATTTTCAAATGCTGTGCAGTGCTTGTCAGCTGTCCAGGCGGCACAGCTGTTGATTTCTTGCAAACGCTGCACACACGATTATCCCCAATTTGGAAATTGGCTGGCCCCTCCCCTCCCCGCCCACTCCTTACCTGGCATGCGAGAAATCCAACTTGCCTGGTTTGGTAAGTTGCTATTTTTCCTTTTTTCCTCCCGACCATCAGGTGTTCTGCTCTGCCAGGAAATTTAGATTAGGTAGAAAGCAGGAAATCCTTGGATTTCTTGCTTTCTAGAAATGTAAAAGCAGAGCCGAACCTTCCTTAGGACTGAAGCTTTTCAGTGCAGACTCAGATTGCAGATAGATAGATCTCTAAATTAATCTGTGATTCTGTGAGCAATTCAATCTGCCTGCCTGCTTTGCCTGCTTTTGGGTAAAAGTTGTTCTTTTTATATAAAAAAAATCAGTATTTACATACATGGTGTGTTGCAAGTTAATTTTGTGAGGTTTTTTGCTAGCAAATTTTATGTGACAGACTCAGATAGCTAATTGCAGTTAGATAGATCTCTAAGTGAATCTGTGATTCTGTGAGCAACTCAATCTGCCTGCCTGCTTTGCCTGCTTTTGGGAAAAGTTGCTCTTTTTTAATAAAAAAAATGAATATTTACATCAATATTTATAATATTTACATACAAGCCATGCCCACCCAGTCACATGACACCAAGCCATGCCCAGTCAGCAAGCCACGCCTACCCAGCCACATGACCACCAAACCACACCCATAAATTAGGCCACACCCACAGAACCAGTTGTTAAGAATTTGAATCCCACCCCTGACCTCACCCCATTCCTAAGAGGTGTTTAAGGGCGTGCTTAAGCGCACCAACGTGCTTACCGTCCATGTCCTAATGCTTTTATTCTTATCCATTTCATGTATTAATAATCATGTTTATACTTATATCTGTTATCTAATACATGCTCGACAAATAAAATAAATAATAAAAAATAAAGAGATATAGCTACTGGATATAGCTAATAACAAAAGACTAGAATCAAAACTAGAAGGATTATACTCTGCAATTTTCAACATAGAACATCTACCAAATTGAGCATAGTTGAAAGGGTAATTTAAATAAATCAAGATAATCATTAAATTCACATGCAACAGAATTAATTACAAGGCAAAAGTTCTTTTGATTTGCTTTCCAGGAGGTGTAAAATTTGAGAGTGGCTTATTGTTGTTCAGATCCCTTTGATTATGGATAGATTTTCTCTATTTTGTCTCTTTCTTATGGAGGAACACATTCTCTTCCTGCTAAACCAACCAAGATGATCCCCTTAACATTAGGGCCAGTCCTGTATGAACAGTTTAATCGGCTTGGAAGGACAAGGAATGAAAAAGCAGGCCGTGGCTTTATCTCTTTATACAATGTACTTACATGCTTCAGATTTACTAGGCAGAATCCAATAAGCCAAGTGTCGTGTCCGTCGTGGAAAAAGACTCGGAGCCAGTGACTTAGTTTCAGCTCTTTATTTGGTCCGAGATCGGCTCGGCCCGAAAAGGGAAAAGCGGCGGCTTTTATTCTTTGGTCGCGGCGGCCGCGGCCAATGGCACCGCTTTGAATCTCCCGCGATTAGTTTCCACCAATCGCGGGAGATTCGCGGCGGGCCAATCACTGCGGCTCGCTCGGCCAATCAGCTCGCCGCGCGTCTTGTCCAATCACCGCACTGCGTTTACGAGTATGTAAATGACTGTACAGAACACCCCTCCCCTCTTGGTATGGTCCTACGTAACGTAGTCCCGTAAGTAGGCGGGGCTTCGTACTTGCCTACTTGACCTGCGCAGGTTAGTTGATGCTTGGCTCCCGACCGGTTCGGTCGGGTTCTGTGTTGCTCTCTGCCTTGTTGATGGAACCGCCTGGAAGGGTGAGCCGGGCCTTTCGTCGCAGCTCCCTCCCGGTCTACCCGGGCTGGTTGAGCTGCGGTTGTTGCCGCTCCCGCCTGGTCGAGCTGGCCTGGTTGAGCTGGCCTGGCTGCTTCTTCCTGGTGAGGCTTTGAGCTGGCTGTTTGTTGGTGAGTATTCCCAGTTTCTTTCTGGTGTGGGTTGGTTGTTGGGGTCTTCCCTCTCCTCTTGGTTTGTGTTGGGGGGGTCCCCTTCTTTTTCTGGGTATGTGTCTGTGTCTGTGTGCGTGTCGGTTGTGTTTCCCGTGGTAGTTCTTGACCTTAATTGGTCGATGTGTCGTTTCCATGCTCGTCCGTCGGTTGTCTGTAAACGGTACGAGCGGGGACTTGTCACTTGGGTTACGGTTGCTGGTATCCACAGTGGGTCCCCGGTAAGGTTCCTTGCGTATACTGTGTCGCTTGGTTTAAATGTTCGGTCTTTGCTTGAGGAGTTTGGGGTTTTTTCTGGGTTGTATGTGGGATGCAGTCTGTCTAATGGGGACCTTAATTTCCTCCCCATTAATAGTTTTGCCGGGCTTTTGTTAGTTGTTGTGTTCGGGGTTATGTGTTGTATCAAAAGCATTTTATTTATTTTGTCTTGGATTTCCCCGTTTTCTATTTTCTGGATTGTTTTTTTTGTAAATTGAACCATCCGTTCCGCCCTCCCGTTCACTGCCGGATGTGCCGGCGCTGTTAATGCGTGTCGTATCCCTCGCTCTGCTAGGAATTTTTCGAATTCTAGCGAGGTAAATTGGGGCCCGTTGTCAGATACGATGACGTCTGGGAGGCCGTGGGTTGCGAACAGCCTGCTGAGTTCTTTGGTAACGGCCTCCATGGTGGTAGTTTTCATGTTGCTTACCTCCAACCAGTTGGAGTAAGCATCTACCGTAATGAGGAAGGTGTGTCCTTTTGTGGGTCCGGCAAAGTCTATGTGAATCCTGGACCATGGTCCCCTGGGGGTTTCCCATTCCAGGATTGGGGCGGCAGGGGGGCTAGGCCTGGTTTCCTGACATCGGTTGCATGCTGCCACCCAAGCCTCGATCTGTTTGTCTATCCCTGGCCACCATGCATAGCTTCTGGCCAAGGCTTTAGTCCGCACAATGCCTGGGTGTCCCTCATGCAGCAATTCCAATACCTTTCCCTGTAATTTTTCCGGAATGACAACCCTATCCCCCCAAAGTAAACAACCTTTTTGTAATGACAGTTCTGTTTGCCGGTTCCGGAATGTCCTGAATGTTTCGTCGACGTCTTTTTCGGGCCACCCCTTCTCTACCCAATGTAACACTCGCGCCAGACGTTTGTCTTTATTAGTTTCGCGGGCAATGTCTGACGCGGTTACGGGTAGATCGGGCAGAGTCTCTATGCTAAGGGTGGTCGTCGTGGGTGCTGGGTCGGTGTCCAAGTCAGGTAGCGGCGTGCGGCTCAGGGCGTCTGCGTGGGTGATTGTCTTACCGGGTCGGTGTGTGAGCCGGTAACTGTAGGCGGCAAGGAATTCGGACCACCTTGTCATTCTTGGAGATAGAATGTTTGGGGTGGCCCTGTTTCCTGCCAGGATTCCCAGCAGCGGCTTGTGGTCGGTGACGATGGTGAACATCCGGCCGTAGATGTATTCATGGAATCTTTTGACAGCGGCAACGATGGCCAGGGCCTCCTTGTCCAGCTGGCTGTAGTTTCTTTCCGGTTTGGTGAGGGTCCTTGAGAAAAAGGCGATGGGTGCTTCTTTTCCGTCGGTGAGAGTGTGGCTGAGGACGGCGCCGACGCCGAAGGGTGATGCGTCGCATGTGACAGCTAGCGGTAGGGTCTCGTTGTATTGGATGAGGACAGCATCCGAGGTGAGTAGGTTCTTGGTTTTGTTGAAGGCGGCTTCCTCGCGTTTCCCCCAAGTCCACGGGGCCGCCTTGTCCAAGAGCCTATGCAAAGGCTCCGCCGCGGTCGCCTTCTGTGGCAGGAAAACATTATAGAAATTAAGCAGCCCTAGAAATGCCTGTAGTTCCGTTTTATTCTTCGGCCTGGGGGCTTCCTTGATTGCTCTGATTTTTTTTTTTCGGTTGGGTGAATTCCGTGCCGATCTAAAAGGTACCCTAGGAATTCGACCCTCTCGGTATGTAATTGGCATTTTTCCTTTTTAACCTTCAGCCCCGCATTTTTTAATTTCGTTAGGACCTCCCTCAGGCGACCCTCCAGTTCTTTTTGGTTGGCTGCCGACACCAGTACGTCGTCGAAGTAGGGCACCACCCCCTTGATTCCTTGCAGGAGTCTCTCCATGAGGCTCTGGAATATTCCTGGTGCCACACTGACTCCAAACTGGAGTCTCTTACATCGGAAAGCCCCCCGGTGGGTTACTATGGTTTGCGCCTCGGCGATTTCTGCGTCGACCGGCAGTTGTTGGTATGCTTGCGCCAGGTCGAGTTTTGCAAAAACCTTGCCTCCCCCCAGTGAGTGTAGGAGATGCTGAACCACTGGGACGGGATAGGCGCTCTGTTGTAATGCGCAGTTGAGGGTGGCCTTATAGTCCCCGCAGATTCTCACTGACCTATCGGGCTTGACTGGGGTGACTATGGGGGTCTCCCACCTGGCGTGGTCAATTGGTTCGAGAACCCCTTGACTGACGAGCTTGTTTATTTGCTCGTCGATCTTGGGCCGGAGTGCGAAAGGTACCCGCCGTGGTTTTAGGCGTCTTGGGGAAACGCTGGGGTCTAGGCTGAAAGAAATAGGGGGCCCTCGGTACTTGCCTAGGGTGCCGTCGAACACTTCCTGGAAGTCCCTTGCGAGTTGTTCTTCCCAATCGGCTTCCCTGATGTGATCGATGCCCGTCACTTCGATTCCGAATGGCGCGAACCATTGCAGTCCTAAAAGGCTGGGTCGGTCTCGGTCCACGATCGTCAATGGGAGCCTTGCCTTTCGCCCCTTGAAATTTATTTCGAACTGTCCTGTTCCGACTACCGGGATGCAATTTCTCTGGTAGTCCTTGAGGATTAGTTTCTGGCTTTCCAGTCCCCTTCTTTGGATTTTGGGCACCAGGTGCTTGATTTCCCGCCATGCAACCATGGAGAGGTAGGATCCGGAGTCCACCTCCATCTTGCATGGTTCGCCCTCGATGCTCACTTCCACATATACCTTCCGGGCGTCTTTGCTGGACGAATGGCCGATGACGACCGTCTGGTGGGTTTCCTCTCTCTGCCAGTTCTCGCCATTTCGGCGGCCCCGTCCGTCTCGGCTCCAGCAATTTTCGGATTGGCGGTCTCTGGGCCTGGGGGGGGGTGCCGTCTCGTCTCCGGTTGCTGCTCTCTCTCCGCCGGGGGCTGTAGTTTTTCTTAAGTCGGCAGACTCGGGCGATGTGGCCTCTTTTATCGCAGTGCCGGCATATCGCATCAAAAAATCGGCACTGCGATCGAGGCTGGTCGCCTTCGCACCCGGCGCATTGGGGCCCCGACTTACGACTCCACCGATCGCGCTGGTCTCGTTCCGTCTGGAGTCGATGGATGTCCTCTTCCTCGTCCGTGGTGTCGGAACCGCAGTCGAGGTCGCCATGGTGTGTGGTGGTGGTCTCCCGGAGGCTTGCTTCGGCGCGTGTCTCAGTTGTCGTGCCTGCATCGGCGGCCGCAGTGGGTCTCCGCATTCGAGCCGCTGATTTCCGGGTCGCTTCGGCTGCGGTGGCGTCTGCGAGGACGTCGGCAAGGGCGATGTCGCCTTTTGCCATCAGTCGGCTTTGCAGGACCGGATCTCTGAGCCCTAGGACGACGCGGTCTCAGAGTGCCTCGTCCATGTCCGTAAAGCCACACATGCCCCCGAGGTTCCGCAGGTCAGCCACGAAATCGCTGATGCTCTCGCCCGCTCTCTGGTCCCTCCGGTAGAAGTCGTGCCGCCTGATGAGGGTGGGCACGGCGGGGGCATAGTGGTTTCGGAGTAAGGGTTCGAGATCGGCCCAATCCATCGTTTTCACGTCTTCGGGTTTCGTGAGGGCTTTCGCCATCTTGAACACCGCGGGCCCGCAGTGTGTTAGGAAGACGGCTCTTTTCTTCTGCCCATTTGCGTCCTTTAGGTTGCTATTTTCGAGGAACATCAGGAATCGGTCGGTGTATGATTCCCAATCCTCAGTAGCGGGGTTGAAGGGCGCTGGTGGGGCGATGCTGGCCATCTCGTTGGTCTTGTTTCCTCCGGACACGTGCTTTCGGGAATTAGGCTTGGTATCCCACCTTCGTCGCCAGTGTCGTGTCCGTCGTGGAAAAAGACTCGGAGCCAGTGACTTAGTTTCAGCTCTTTATTTGCTCCGAGATCGGCTCGGCCCCAAAAGGGAAAAGCGGCGGCTTTTATTCTTTGGTCGCAGCGGCCGCGGCCAATGACACCGCTTTGAATCTCCCGCGATTAGTTTCCACCAATCGCGGGAGATTCGCAGCGGGCCAATCACTGCGGCTCGCTCGGCCAATCAGCTCGCCGCGCGTCTTGTCCAATCACCGCGCGGCATTTACGAGTATGTAAATGACTGTACAGAACACCAAGTTATAGCTGAAGTTATACCTCTGTCACCTACCCCAGCATGGAATTCTAACTGAGATTGTTCTGATGAACTTCCTCTATAAAGAATGATGTAATTTCCTGGTGATGCTACTGGTGACACATTCGTACAGCTTTCTTGGCAATAGAACAGCAGTGGTTTGTCATTGCCTTTCCCTGAAATAAACTTACCACTATATCCTACAACGTTGTCAATAACATATAGTTTAAAATGTCTTAGCCTTGGTTTTTAATTAGACTATTTGGATCATTTGATAAAACCCAGAAAACTGCTATTGTTTTCAAAATTTCCTCAATAATTTTGAACCCAAATTTAGCAGACAGTACAACAAAATTTTAATAAAAGCATCCTTTCCATTATAACAATGGTATAGCCAACATTTTAGTGGTTAATATCTCCATTTCATGTGAGGTATTTTAATATTTCTAATAAAACTTTATAGACAATCCAAAGAGCAAAAAAAATAGATAGGCACACAAGTAACTATAATTCAAAATGTAAGAAATCAGAGCAGATAAAAACATGCTGTTCAGTCTTGGCCTAAGTAGCGATGAGTATCAGAGGTGGTATTCAACCGGTTCGCACCTACTTGGGCGAACCGGTAGTGGTTATTTGGCATGGGTCGCCGAACCGGTGGCAATCCCTGGCTGGCCACGTCCCCAACCCGGTCACCTGGTCGCTCACTTGCAATCGCTCTCCTAGCTTTCCATTCCCCACGTCCTCTTTCTCCCCAGGGAAAAGGAAGAAAGGCATGGACGCTGCAAGTATCGCTTTCCCCTTGTGAGTTAAAGTGCTGGAGTGAGAAGGAGTGCGGTCTGACAGAGGGGGCGGGGGAATTCACTCAAGCCTTGGAGAAATTTAAAGGAGCTGCTTCCAAAATGCTTGTCTGTTAAGTGTGTGTGTGTGTGTGTGTGTGTGTGTGTGTGTGTGTGTAAGAGAGAGAGAGAGGAGAGAGAAGGAAGGAAGGAAGGAAGGAAGGAAGGAAGGAAGGAAGGAAAGAAAGAAAGAAAGAAAGAAAGAAAGAAAGAAAGAAAGAAAGAAAGAAAGAAAGAAAGAAAGAAAGAAAGAAAGAGAAAGAAAAAGAAAGAAAGAAGAAAGAAAGAGGAAGGTAGAGAAAGAAAGAAAGAGGAAGGTAGAGAAAGAAAGAAAAAAAATAGGAAGAGAGAGAGAGATAAAACTCTGTGCTATTATTTTTAATTGTTCCATTATTTATCATGTGTAATATTTTACACTGTCCCTACACCTAGAGTGATTTTTCTGCCTTTATTTTGCCCAGAACTACCACATATTTTTCAGGGTTTACATGCATTCAATGTCAATAGTCCAGAGCATAAAATGCACATGTGTTTAACAAGAGTTGAAAGGGACCTTGGAGGTCTTCTAGTCCAACCCCCAGCTCAGGCAAGAAAACTGAGTAGAAATCCTGTAAAAGGTGTCAGAATAATATTTAGAAGGGACCTTGGGGTGAACCTTATACCATTTCAGATAAATGGCTGTCCAGTCTTTTCTTAAAAACTTCCAATGATTGAGCACCCAGAACTTCTGGAGACAGGCAGTTCCACTGGTTAATTGTTCTCACTGTCAGGAAGTTTCTCCTTCGTTTTAGATTGCTTCTGTCTGTTCAGTTTCCATCCATTGCTTCTTGTTTGCATTCTGCTTCTTTGGAAAATACATTTCTTTGTGGCAGCCCCTTAAAAGCCTGTTGCCTATCACACTCTTGAGTAAAGCATGTGAGCCATTTCCTCCTTTCAGTGGTCCATGAAAGTACATCTATAGTATGCAGATAATAAAGTCAAAAAGGTGAACAACATTTTTACAGAACTATAGATAAGTTGAGGCTGGGTGACAAGGAATGGCTGGGAGGGGAGGGGCCAGGTGAGGCACCCCTTGATGTGAGTGACATTGAGTTGGCCATGCCCACCCAGTCACATGACCACCAAGCCATGCCCCCCAGCCTCCTATGAGTAAAGATTCCCAATTTCTTCATTTTTTCTAAAACAATACACATCTGTTAATATGCCCTCTCTGCTCTTCTTGTCATACTCTGCATGCAAAACTTGGATGGGGAGATTCTACTTGGAGCAAGCAATCTTGGAGATTGCCAGGCTCCAACAATGTAGGATTTTAAAAGTGATCACAATGACCCTGACGTACACCTAGAAACAAATGAACAATTAATGTGCTTCCCTATTTTATTACTACCGCAATGTACTACTGTTAACAGGTGGAAATCTGCATTTTTCATTTACTTCAGTTTTAAGACCTAGAGTTCTTTATTGTCTGTGAGATGAAGAGTGTTGAGTGACTATAATCAATCAGCAAAAACCTTTCTCACCTTCTATCTGCTCTAGCATAAATTAATTCAGGGACATATGATTACACACCAGTATTTTTTTTCTTAGAAATCATACCTCTGTCCAGACCTGATATTGGAATTTTCCAACAGCCAACAGCCTGAATCCACAGCCACTCCATCTTGTTCGAGTTGAATATCAACTTGCTTCTTCCCATCTAGATCTTTACAATTTATGATAGTGGGTCAACATTTTCACCACAACTCCTATATATCCTAGAATGGAGATGCATAACTGAATATTACAAACAAATATTATTGATGCCAAACCCAAGCCCATCATACAATCCTCCCTACCAACTTTGTATACAGTAATTATAAAATAGAGTGGTAGAGAAGATTGATTCCTGAGGCATGGATTTAGCATCTCTATCTTGACATATACTTAAAACCAGGGGTGGGATTCAAATTTTTTAACAACCAGTTCTGTGAACGTGGCTTAGGTGGTTATGTGACTGGGTGGACAAGGCTTGGTGGTCATGTTATTGGCTGGGTGTGGCCAACTCAATATCACTCACATCGAGGCACGCATCTCTTCGCCTGGCCTCTCATGACTGTGGGGATGCTGCAACAGTTGTAAGTGTGAAAAATGGTCATAAGTCACTTTTTTCAGTGCCATTGTAACTTTGAATGGTCACTCCACACAAGCAAAGTACCAGTAAAGAAGGGAAAAAAGACTCCAGAGATGTTCCTGAGACAGGAAGTCTAGTCCTGCCAAGAATGTAATAAGGGTTAACGGAAAGGCAGTTTCTGTAAGCAACACCAGAATGTTTCCTTCCTGCCATCCTTACAGGATTAGGCCAGTAATTTCTTCTAACAATCGGTTCTCTGAACTGCTTAGAATGTTAACAACCGGTTCTAGCGAATAGGTGCGAACCTGTAGAATCCCACCCCTGCTTAAAACAGCCCACTTAGGAAGGGAGAAATAATTTTTAATATACATTGTAGCTAAAGCATTATAGCTACTTTGAATACACACACATACATACACAGGAACAAACGCACATACACAGGAACACACACACACACACACACACACTTCAAGATTTAATGCCTGCCAGCATCTTCTTGAAAGGTAGTCTCTATTTGTAGTAAAGATCTATAAGAATCTATAATAATTATAATTTTCTGAACAATCATTTTAATTTCATACTCATCACATCTTTGTATACATTTATAGACTAGCCATAATGTATACTCTATGATGTACACATATAATTATAGTTATTATAGATTTTTATAAATCTTTGCTACAAATAGAGACTTCTTCCAAGAAGATGCTGGCAGGCATTAAATCTTGAATTTTGTCTTTGTATTAAACTGCACACCTGTTCTGAATGCATCGCTATAATTTAAAAAAAATCTTTTTCTGACATTTTGGCCTTTTGAATGTTGAGATAGGGCTTTCCTATATTGAAACATATTTCTGAATCAGATAGGATTATTTTTTTATTTGGTATGTGTATTTCCAAACTTAGGTCCATTTCTATCATATCTTCTATCATATCTTTTTAAAGTATCATTTAAAATAAGATAATAGCAAATATTTAGCTTTTTTTCCAAATTAAAAATAAATATTGGGGGGGAAACCTTTTTGAGGCCTTACATCTCAGAATCTAAGCAATCTTGATTCCACATCCCAGCCAAAATCCCAACTGAAGTAGGCCTACAATGTCATTCAGATAAATCTGGAATTTTCAGGCCATTCCTATCTCCATCACTTTAGCCAGAAACAATACTTTTGAGACTGACCAATAATATTTCCAGGCTTTTCAAGCAAATAAGATGTTTCCTAAATACTCTTCTTGTCAGTCTATCTTAAGGCAGAAAGGGAATTCACATCCTATAAGGAAATACTAAACACTCTCTCTCTCTCTCTCTCCCCCTCCCTCGGCCAGCAGGAAGAAAGTTCACACTTCCCCAGATCTTCAAAATCAACAAGTGAAAAATTATTCAAACCAGGACAAACATAAAATGGGCTACATCATAATATCCTGCCCCAACACTGGCATTTAAGGCAAAGTGGATTCTTGCAGTTCCCCAGCATTCTGTATACCTTATAGAGATGCTGGACAAAGTAGGAAGAAATTCATATCGGTTTATTTTCCACAGATACAGTGCAATGACCTTCAATGGTCTGAAGGGGAAAAGGGAATCTAGGAAATGATCTGTTTTTCAAAGAGCACAGAAGCAAATTTTGAATCACAACCTTGTACAGATGATTTAAAGTTCACTTAAATGTATTTTACAATTCCTCCAGGATTTTAGGACTCTTCATCCGTGGTATTGAGGAAAATAGCCGGTCTAAGCGGGATGGACTTTTCTATGAAAATGAATGCATTGTGAAAATTAACAATATTCAACTTGCAGATAAAACCTTTGCACAGTGAGTTTTCTTCATTTTCCTTATTTTTTCTTGTATTAAAAATATGTTCATTGCAAAGTTTCAAAAGTAAAACAATTGAACAAAATAATTTAAATATTTATTTTTTCTCTATAGAGCACTAATATTTTTCAAGTACAGATGTCCTGGAACAAAAGTATCATTTATTTATTTGTGTCCACCTTTATTATTTTAATAAAATCAAGGTGGCAAACATAACCAACCTATCTTTCCTGCCCTATTTTTCCCACAACTACCCTCTGAAGTGAATTGGGCTGAGAGAGATTGACTGGCCCAGAGTCAGCTATCTGGCTTTCATGCTTTTTCCTGTTGCTATATGCTCAAATCTTTTTTCTCAATCTGAATGTTTTACTAGTGTTTGTAATATTTCTTTAGTAATCAATCTAAAAACTTCAAAGATTGTTCTTAATAAAGAATCATAAACATCATTAATCAATCTTTTTATAACACAAAGAACTCAATTAACAAACACTTCATTAGTTTTATTTCATGAAAATTAGATATTTATTTTTAAGGCAGCTTTCCATTATGTGTTCCAAAAATATCCAAATTACTTGCATTTCTTTTAAAAGTAGACTGTTTTATTTTTCCAAAGTTCATAGGATGTCTGTTCATTTTTTATAAGTAGTTACCTTAGCAGGAGTTTTAGACAAATTTTGTCTAACATATGCCTGTTGAAATTTGAATATATCTGTACAAGTACAAGATGTATGCAAAACAATCTTAGAAGAGATATTTTATAAATGGCATATAAAGATAAAGGTAAACAATTCCCCTGTCCAATTGAATCTGACTTTAGGGGGCAATACTCATCTCCGTTTCATAATTGAGGGACCTAGAATTGTCAGAAGATATTTCCATGGCCATTTCCATGGCATGACTATATGCCAAAGCACACAGAATGTTGTTAAAGTGCTATAAAGTGAATTTTCCTTACTAGTTAATTAGTAATATTGCATGTATGGAGGTAGTCATCATTTACAACTGGCCATTTAACAGCAGTTCACAGTCATGGCAGCCTCAGAATGGATCCTTTACATCTCATAAAGCACTTCAGTTATTGGAAAAGATTATGCCCCTCCCCCTAAGTCCATGACCACATTTTGTGTGGCCCTGTTCAGATTTACAACAACCTGTTCAGATTTACAACTGCCAAGTGCCCTATGATCATGTGATTTCCATTTGCAATCTTCTCTCCTGATTTCCCCAGAAAATCAATCAGATGCTGGCTAGAAAGCTTCCAATTAGATGGAATGTTAGATTGAGGTCCATTTCCTGTGTGCTGGAGGAACGGACATGGTTAATGGACTAACATAATACCCCACCTCCTCTCTGTTTTCATCTCACTCCCTTCTTTCCCCTCTTTCTCAATTTTAACCAGTTTTAGTGTTACTATTTATAGTTTTTATATTTATATTGGTGTTTTACTGGTTGTAAACCACCTAGAGACACATCTAGGTAAGATGAACAGCATAAAGGTTTAATAAATTAATTAATAAGCAATGACACTGCTTAATTGCTCAGACTAGTTTATGTTTTTCCCCCCAAGAGCACAAGACCTTTTCCGCCAAGCAATGAAATCTCAGAACATCATCCTGGAAGTTGTCCCTTCGTATGGCCGTGAACAATATGAAAAGTCAGTCATCGCACCATTGTACTCCCCAAATAAAGCTGAACATATTTCCAAAGGAAAGTTTCCATTTGCAGCCTATCCAAAGCTGATGATGAAAGAGACAGATTTCTCTGAAGCAACTGATTTAGAGACTAATACACATGCATCTTCCAAGAGTCCTATCTTCTCAAGAATTAATACGAAACCTCCATCACCATCCTTATCCCCATTGATGGGGTTTGGCAGCAAGAAAAATGCAAAGAAAATAAGGGTTGATCTCAAAAAAGGTAATGGTTATAAGTTGTTAATACTTTCCAAATATGATTTTTTAAAACATACAGTTGATGTGGATGTATAAATTTGACTCATTCATTGCAAAAGCAGCTGGCATGCTATCTGAAAACAGAAATAAGTGAGCACTTATACATGGGAGGCAGCTAGTAAATAATAGCTTCCATGTATCCAGGGGTATTTGAATACAAGTATGGGATCAGTATATAGCATTTCAAAATCTTTCCAGTTGGATTTCCTTTGCTTTTATTTTCAGTCAACAAAGATTATGTCTGCTAGAATATTATAATAACATGAAATAATAACTTGATACCACTGTACTGATAAGATTTAGTTGAATAATTTTCAGTATTCCATTGTACAATACTGGATGTTAAGGTTTTAAGAAGACTTTCTATGGAATGTTCCATTTCTACAGTGAACCAGTATTTCCTGAAATTATGTTACAGAACAGAATTAAGAGAATTTAGTTTGAAGTTTGAACACTGAATTATTACAACCAGCTATTTGCATGTTAAATTCAAAGTCAAACATCTGTCAGATTAAAAAGGTCAACAATTTACTTCTTCTCAAAGCTCACTTGAGAATGTTCCATTGAGGATTAGGGTAGTCTGACACAGCTGACTATTTTCTTAAATGCTAAATGATTTACCCATAGCTTGAAAGGCTCAAGTTCTACTTATTTCAATGTTTTTGTCCATAAAGTACTCTAAGAAAGTAAAATAAAGGAATACTTCATAAACTAGCAATTAGAAAGATTTGATACTGCATCAGTTTCCAAATTTTTAACCTTTGCACTTAAAATTATTCCACATTCCATAAACATATAGACTTACTCTGAGTATAGCTAGGAGCAAAACTGTTTAAGAAGGTGTCACATTCTTTTTCCTCTCTTTCAGTCCTTCTGTCTTATGATTATTTATATATTACTATGTGTTGGCTACAAATAACTCCTTGCAAAATCTGCATGTATAGGTCACCATGAAAAACAATTTCAAGCTGTATTCTATAACATGAACTCCTCTAATAAATTCTGTCTTAAGTCTTTATCAAAGAAAGATTTCCATTTTGGCTTTGTGTGTAAGTTAGGAGTCTACTCTAAGATACTCAGATCTAAAGTTAGCAAAGGTGCTTCAGATACAATGTAGGCAATCCAGGGGTGGGATTCAAAATTTTTAACAACTGGTTTGTGGGCATGGCTAGGTGGGCGTGGCTTCTACTTTTTTTGCAGCAACCCCCCCGCTTTTTGTTGTTCCTCCTGGGCCTCAGGGAAGCTTTCGGAGGGGCCATTTTTGCTAGCCAGGAAGGCAAAAAAAATGGAGCATTGAGGGGCAGCCAACACACACCCCTGCCCTTCCCCCCTGCCCTTTTTTGCCTCTTGGGCCTCAGTGAGGCTTCCTGGGTGAAGCAGTAAGAGAGCGAGGAGGGTCCCGGCATATCTGATCATTGGAACAGTTGATCGTTGTGGGGCGGGGAAATAAATACCTTAAGGAGTGACTGGGTGGGGAGAACACAGTCAGTGATGTCGGGCATGTCCACGATGTGCATGCATGATAAGGACTGACTGGGCAGTGAGGGGAGGGGCGGGCAGAGAGGGGTGGGGCCAGCCAGGGCACAATTTGCTGGTTCTCTGAACTGCGCAGAATCATAATAACTGGTTCTATAGAACTGGTCCAAACCGGTAGAATCCCACCCCTGGGGCAATCCATTTATAACTGTTGTTGCACCAGACTTACACAGCTACTGTACATGAGGCTCATTTCAGTTATGGAAATGTTTAGCCTGTGGTTGCCACTTCTGCAGTGTCTCCTGGACTCAAGCAAATACTTTTTTGAGTCCACAAGCCTACCATAAAAGTCCAAGTGAAGGGAAAGCTCCTTTCAGGAGCCACCAATAGATTCAGTGAGGGTGGCCACACCAGAGCTGAAGCGTTTTGGCCCATTTGGACTTGAATACTGCACACTAATAATAATGTAAAAAATTGGTCAATTAGGTCCAGTGATTAATATACAGGCTACAAAACCAGCAGTCTATATGTTCTAATTCCACCTTCAACATGAAACCAGGTGGGTGATTTTGGGTCAGTCACACACACTCTCTCTCTGCTTATTCACTTCACTAGTAAGAGGAAGGAATATTATGTATATTTGCTGCCTTAATAAAAATAATAAAGTTGGGATGAAAGAAATCCCTATTCTTTATGCAGGTTAGAAAATGCTTCCAGATATTTTTTTTCCTGTTCTTTTGACCTTTTCTAATGTAATATATCACTAAAGCTTGTGTTCATTCCTTGAGTTACTGCATGCTTTACATAAGAACAATGTATAGAATGGAAGTGGGGAAGCATATGTTAAAGAATTAATGTTGAATTTGAAGAAATCAGATGAAAGAAACTGTTGCTGCACAGAAAAGCTGAACAGTGTGTCTTAATTCAGCACTAAAACAAAGAATGGATCCTACTATTCTTATCTAATTGAAAACAAACCCATTTTTAATATAAATATTAAATATTAAAACTTTGGAGAACAGCCCTGTTACTTGTTGGTTGCCTCATATTTACAAATACTTCTTTTATTCTTTAGGACCTGAAGGACTAGGTTTTACAGTGGTCACCAGGGACTCCTCCATACACGGTCCTGGCCCTATATTTGTAAAGAATATTTTGCCTCGAGGTGCAGCAATTAAAGATGGCCGTTTGCATTCAGGAGACAGAATACTGGAGGTTGGAAATCTATTCCTCAGCACATATCTTACTATTAAGTTAATTAAACACAGTATTTGGTGAGGGCCATTATATGAAACTTTTTTGACTGATAAAACCTGTTTAATGTAAAACATAGGCTCAAGTGACTTATAAAATACTCATAACAACCAATTTATTTGCATTTTTGCAAGTATAATTTTGCAAATATAACTACATACTGCATTTTTTAAACAAAATAAGGTTATCATCTTCTTGCCCTATTGCTCTAGATAATTGTTAGCTTCTAGGTCAGGCTTCTTGGATATTCAAAACCTATGCTTAAATTCATGATACTTTCCCATTTTTGTTTTTAAAATTTGGCTGACCAAAATTGAGAATTTGGAATTCAGAAGTAATAAATGCTCCTTAGATATCCCACATCTAAGAGATGTAAATCTCCTCCTAAATATGCCAAGTTTAAGGTTCAACCAATCAGACATTTTGGATGATATTGATTATCAGGATCTATTGAAACCGATAAAATTATTCTGTAAAAGAAAACCTTCCCAACAATATTTAAACAGGTTTTGGATATATTTGTTAAATATGTTTCTCACATAATGTGAAAAAAAGCACAAAGCAAGTTTCTCTCGGTATACTTAAAATGCTACATCTGGAAAGACCCTTTCTTCAGTAGCAATTCACCATACTTTACTTGACAAAAGGCAAATAGATAACATGTTTTCCCCAAAATAAGACCTAATAGGAAAATAAGCCCAAATGCTCCAAAATAAGACCCAATCATATTTTTGGGGAAGGTAATCTGCAGTTCTGAATGAAGTGAAATCATATTTAAATAAAATGACATTGTTAGAGAGAATTAGAAATCAACATTCAAGTTTAATCTTTGTGACAACATTTGGCTTGGGTGAGAAATATTTTGAAGTATGTCTTCTGTGATACGCAAATTTAATGCTCCATTCTTATATCTTCATCAGGATTTTCCTTGAGTTTTATCCAATGCAACCATAACCAACCCTTCAATAGCCCTGTGCTTTCTTTCATTGGAGGATGGGGTGGGTTGAAGTAGTATTCTTGCAGGGAATATCAGTAGATATAGAGCTCACTGCTAAAGAAGGGAAAGAAACTTTGAAACATCTGCAAGATGGATTGCTCAGATGGTTTAGGCCCCAATCTCAATTTCATACTATGTGGATTAAATTGCTCAATATTTAATAATATATTGTTAACAATTTTTGCTAACTTGCTCGTTTATGATGTTATTAGGTGAATGGTAGAGATATCACTGGCAGAACTCAAGAAGAACTTGTAGCTACTCTAAGAAGCACAAAACAAGGAGAGATTGTTTCCCTGGTCATTGGTCGCCAGGAAGAAACCTTTCTGCCCCGAGAACTGGTAATACTCTTTGTAAAATAACGTGTGGAAAAGTATCACTGTTTATTAAGTAGTTGAAAATGTTAATTTAATGAAGATTTTATGAGGTTACAAAATTGTTTGACAATCAGAATAAGAAGTTGGAATTCTCTTGTCTAGATGAAGACATAAAATAATGTACCGTAGTACTACTAAAATTAGGAGTTATATAAACTGATTGTATATAATGTTAAGAAGTATTTATGATTTTTTTCAAATACTAGTTTGATAATTTTTGTTATTAGCAAGAGTGATTGCCTTTCATTCTGTTAACATGTAGTGTAGTACAACTTATTCCTCAATAGAATTGTCCAGACACTTATTTAGTCCTTGACTTACAACCATTTTTTGGTGACTGTTCAAAGTTAAAATGGCTCTGAAAAACATGACTTATGACCATTTTTCACATTTATGACCATTGCAGAATCCCCATGCTCACGTGATCAAAATTCCGATGCTTGGCAACTGACTCATATTTATAATGGTTGCAGTGTCCTGGGGTCATTTTATGAAATTTTGCAACATTATGACAAACAAAGTCAATAGAGAAAGTCAGATTCACTTAACAATCATGTGGCAAGGAAAGGTGTGAAATGGAGTAAAACATATTTAACAATTGTCTCACCAACAACATACCAAGTTATACTGAATCTGAATAGGGTAACCTTATATTTTAAAATGTAAGGATGTAATGCTTAAAATATTTCATAATTTCTCAGGTGTTACTTTGCCAATGATCTAATGCAAAAACAGTTGTAACAATTAGAAATTGCCTTGCCTAAACAGAAAAGTATGTCGCTATTCAGAAGATAACTTTTCTGGAGTAATTGCCATCTCAGAAAAAATGTCAATCTCTTGATTTACTCTTTATTGTTTTGAGTCTTAAAAAATACTTTAAACATAAAGCATAAAGGAAGACCAGTACATCCTGTCTTTATCTCATTCTCTCTTCTTGTGAGAAAATAAACTCCAGTAAGACTCTTCCTTTTCTATTTCTCAAGAAATAGCTTTTACTTTATTGTTTTTACCATTATATGAAATCATCTAAAACTGTATATCAATGACTTGGGCATGCTTTTCTTCCCATTATTTCTGCTTATTTGTTTTCCCTCCTTTGGCATTTCAGTCTATTTTGGACTGACCTTTGTAATGAGAGGTTACTATGCCTACAAAAAAAAGTAGACATTCTACAGTGTGATTTAATTTATGTTTATATGTAAGTATGTATGAAATTTTGTTAAGTCTAGACTGCAGTGAACTTAAATCTTTTTGATGGAGTGATAATGGAATTTGCTGTTTGTCTGAAAAATGCTAGATTTAAGCCAAATTTGAAATTTGAAAAACAGTTTTATCTTGTATTTTCTCTTGTAGTTTTGCTAGTTGGCAGCTTTATTTAGATGAGCAGTATCTTTAGGGGGAGGTACTCCCTCCCTCCACATAATGATTATGCAACAATGCAATATAATATTTTAATAAAATGAAACAGTTAAAACCAATGCCAAAATCAAAGCTAATTAAAATAATTAACAATTAAAAATGAAGGCAAAAATGAAGCAGTTTTTTCATCTACCTAATTACTGAAAGAGTGGTAGCCAAACACATCCCTTTACAAAGTGTATTCCATACCCTGAAGAAGACTCTTTCCTGTTAGTTCTCTTCAGGAGAGCCTCTACTGTTGATCTTTGTAACAAAGATCTCTACTTGACAAAAAGGCTCCTTTTTATACAGTTTCAGAACAATCTATGAATGCCAGGAGGGAGGAAAAGCTAAGGCTAGTGGGCAATGTAGTTCAAAATATTCATTTTTTTTTACTGAAATGATAAAGCCATCTAATATCACACAATGAATCTTGGTGGCTCACAACAACTAATAAAAACTGCAATATAAAACTAATCTGACCCTTTCCACCAGGGACCAGACCACCCCTACTATGAACTCCTGGATTCAGCCCTGACCTAGGTTTAGGCTTAGGGGAAAGACAACCAAATTAGAAACCAAACTATTGTTTTTTTCATCCCTCAGTCTTCTTTAAGTGTTCTGACCCAAGCCTCGTTCAAATCAAAAAATGCAAAACATAGATAAAGGCAAAACCTTTTTAATGGGTCTCTGTAAATTCTGTTCATTCACAGCAAAGCGCTATTAAAACTAATTGTCCCAGATAAGAGCAAACCCTGTGAAGGTTGTGCAAGCCTGCCAAGAACACAAGATTAAGTGCAAGGAAATATTCAAAGCCAAAAGTCTCTGAAAACAAACCAGGATAGACCAAACTTCCAGGAGGACTTGAAGTGCAAGAACTTCTTTGCTTCCTGCAAAGAATCCCTGAGGGCTGGCTTTTATCCCTTAATGGAGGGGCCATCACCTTACAGCCTTATTCCCGAGTCGCCCATGCTGCTGCAGTTGCTCTTTCCTTCGAGCAGCCCTGCACACATGCACACTGGGCACAGGCTCCTCAGGGTCCTCTGCATCACTGCTGCTACACTCCACAATCTCCGAAAGCAGTACCCCACTCTCTGATAGTCCTGGCCCCATCCCTGTATCACATGCAGGCCCCTCATCCGAGTCCTCGCTGTCAGAGACCTCAGCCATCCGCACCTACTGCCGGCAAACCACAACATTGAGGAAAAAAAGTATAAGAAATATTTTGTATTGTTCTCTATCCTCTTGTTTCTAATCAATCTTCAGAGTTCTTTAAAATTACTTTTAATTAATCTTAATCAAGATTCTTTGAAAATACTGTGACTTCCGGTGATGTCTTCCTCGTTGACGGACCAGAAACCGCGATTGTATGCAGCTTCAATCCATGCTCTCCCATCGGAGGGCCCCAATCACCTGCATTTGGGACCAGAACCACCCTGTAAGGGTGGTGAAGAAGGGGGAGACCGCCAACTGGGTCAAGGGGAGCCGCATCTCCTCTCCCTGGCTAGGCATTCTACTCCCCTCCGAAAATGGCTGTAGTGGTGGTCAAATATGGCCACCCTGAAGAGGAAGAACTAACCTGGACAAGATTGTGCAGGAGCGGTGAAGAAGAGGACAGCATGAAAACTGAGCTCATCAGGCACAACATTTAAACTCAAGGTACCCCGGAATTAAAATTTTAAGGAATTTTTAAGAGAGATAATTAAAGCGGTGACCAGAGAAAGTAAAGAAAAAAATTTTGACAGTTGAAAATGGCTTTGAACTTTGAAAGGAGGAAGAAGAAGATATTTGTTTAAATTGGATAAATATATGATCTTGGCACTAAACAGGCATAACTAAAGCTGAACTTGAACGTGTCAAAGAAAAAATAAAAAACAGTAATTGATATTTGGACTTATTGGAACTTTGAATTTTAAAAGCCCTAAATAGAGAGAAAAGGCGAGGAGAAAAAAGGGCGGAATTTGGATATAACAGAGAGTGTCATCTAGTGGTTAAAGAAATTATTTGTGACTCTTTATAACCTGGCTCTTCTAAAAGTTGGATTTGATACAAAGTAAGTGAAACTTTGTTACAATTTAAATAGAGACCCTGGAAAATGAAAGTGGAATATTGAATATGAAAACAAAGAAAGAAGCAGGAAGAAACTATCTTGGGATTGTTTGGTTTTGGGCATAAACTTAAATTTATGGACATTGAACTATTTGATGAATCTGGGAAAACCTAAAAAGGAATTAATAAAAGCTGATCGTTGGAAATAAACTTTATAGACATTGGCTGAATCAAATTACTGGATAATTGTGGACATAAAAAGTAAAGATATATAACAGAATTGAAGATATATAACAGAAGTGTTTAAAAATAGCAGAACTTTTTTTGGAATTAAAAATGGAACTAAGAAATATGATAGATGCTACAAGAAAGAGGCAAGTCATTTGGTTTTGCCTTACAATTTTTAGAAATGATGATTTTAGAGCATGAAGAACAACAAGGAGTGCCAGAAGAGGAGCAGATGATTAAAGAAGAGGCCATCTTAAATGAACAATTGGAGCAATGAATATTAAAGCAAAGGGTGAGAAGAATGGCAATTAAAAACTGGAGATTTGAGGAGGCAGTCAAAAAGGGGAATATTTTGAAAACCAAACAAAGTAAAAGGAAACAGCAGAAAATGGAAAAACAGAAGGAAGTCTTAAAGAGGGAGGGGGATAAAAAATTGGAGTAAGAAAAGGAGGGGAAATATGAAGGGAAAAATAAGTAAAAAGAAACAGAACCAGGAAATAAAGAAATACAGAAATTGAACAAAAATGAAAAGAAACTGTTTATTCAAAAGACAGAGACAGTGGTTAATTAAGAATTTAAAAGGGGGGTTCTGCAAGATGATGAGATGTAGAATAAATGTATTAGAAGTAACGAATTATTTAGAAAGTAGGAAAATACAGATTATTAAAATGAAAGATTGGAACTGATTTTTTTTTGTTACTGGCATGCTTGTTTTTTGTTAAACTATATACAAAGATAAATGGAATAAATGTGAAAAAAAAGAAATTATGATAAGTTTATTAATTATGTTTAATGAATGTATAGAATATAGTTGAAATGAATTATGAAGATTGCTGTAATGAGAGTAGTATCAGTTTTTATGATTAATTGAATAGATTAATTTTTCTTTTTGAAATTATAAATGTTTTTAATGTAATTGAAAGGGAAAGTACCATGCAGAATCTGACTTTGAACAGAAATGAAAATAAAGTGTTTATTCAAAAGAAATAGAGACAATGGTTAATTAAGAATTAAGAAAGGGGATTCTGCAAGGTGATGAGGTGTAAAATAAATGAAATTTTAACAAAAAACAAGTATTCCAATAACAAAAAAGTATCAGTTGCAATCTTTCATTTTAATAAATTAAATACATTAATTTTTCTTTTTGAAATTATAAATGTTTTTGATGTGGAAAGTACCATGCAGAACCTGACTTAAAAGGTATATATGTAATGTAGTTGTTAGGAGATTATTGTAATTAATTTTTAAAGTGATAATTAAAAAGTTAAATCATTATTGGAATGGAAAGGGAAATTAATTAAATGATATATAAGGTATAGGGGTGGCACACTCTAATTGGTAATTGTGGGGGAATTTTTTTTTAAATGTTTGAACTGAGATGGAATTTTTGAAATGATGAAATGATGAAATAAGAATATGCAATGAAATTGCAAACATGACAGATAAAGGTATAAAGCACAACAAATATGAAGCTATAAGAAATACTTAAAGTTAAAAGAAATAGGTTAAGAAATGAATTGAAAATTTATAAAATAAGCTTGAGGAAAGTATTTGAGAAAATTAATAGAAAATATGTAAAGTAATGATAAGATATTAAGAAAGGGGATTCTGCAAGGAGAATCTGAAATATTAAGAAAGGGGATTCTGCAAGGGATTCTGAAACTAAATGTGAAAGATAAATATGTAATCAAAGTCATGTTTGTATAGAAATGTGAAAATCTGGAATCATGCTGTTCACTAAAAAAGATATTTTTAAAATGTGGAAAACTGATATAAAATTTTTATATAAAAATAGATTATTTGAAAATCCTATATTGATCACTAGAAAAGTAACTTGCTCCATTACATAAAAATTTGTGAAGTTTCCTGGATGTGGCATCTATTGTGTGGAAAACCTGTATGGATTATTTATTATTCCATTGTTCATAGGTGCAATTTAAGACTCGGGTTCATTCAGATTTTTGCTTTTAAATATTTTTATTTTTTTTCTCTCTCATCAATTTTAATGTATATGCTTTGTTTTCTTTAATTTATTGTCAGTTTTTGTTCCTAAATTTGGGCAGTTTAGCTATATATGGGGATTGGGTCATATTTAGATAATGTTTAGATTTGGATAGATACACAAATAAATATACATAACACAAAATGATGGTTTACTATTTCAGACAGTTTTCCCGGGCAATGAGGAAGCCCAACTGAACAGTGGTAAAATAAAAAGGAATAAGTATATTTACCATGATGGTTTCACCTGAACAGATGATTGTTGTCTTTATAATTTTGCTCTCATGGTGCACTAGGCTAGAAAGTGGGGTTGTACTGAAAATAAAAATATTTGGGAGGCTGACTACCTTTCTGTAATTGTTGTATATTTACTAGTACTAGATTATAAACAGTGACTCCTCTGCTTCACGGTTGCATTTTAAAGCACTCTAGGAAACTGCATTTTTATATGAGTAAGCAAAGGCACTTAGAATCATAGTTATATTTATAATTTCTAGGTGTAAATTTTAATCCATGAACTAAGGGTTAATTATCTTTCAAGAGGACAAGTTGCTCCTCACTGGTTTAATTGCAATCTCAAAAGGCAGGGACACTGGATAGTTTCAATCTGGCCTTCAATTAAATTGCTTTTTATTTCTTTCAAAGAGTGATGCACAGGTGTTAGGCCTCATAATAATGAAGATATTTGAATTCTAATGCAATATAAAATATAGCTCTGTTTACTCATTCTACAGCAATATAACAGAACACGTTTAATAACTTATTGGCTGAAAAAAGGCTCAATTGCTTAGGTTGCTTAAGCATACTGCAACATGGTTTAAATCTGCTATCTGAAACTAGGATGCTTGACATTGTGTGCTAAAATGTTAGTAGTAGTCTTGATTTTCATTTTAAATATAGTATTGTCTATTTTTTGTTGTCATAAGACAAGTATACATTTTACAGGAAAAAAATAAATGGAAGGAATAATACAGATTTTGTTCTTTTTACTTGAGTGGTCTTCTGAGCAGTAGGATAATTTAGCCTGGTTAGTATGTTCAGGGGAGAAAATCTGGAAAATAAAGGGCATAAATATGCTGATTGCTAAAGACCCTGAGCCCCTACTTCGGCCACAATCATGGGATTGTCGAGTGCCACTATATAGGGTGGCCAAAGCAGCATAGATTGAGGGAGAAATAGGTGGATGGGGAGAGTTGAGGTGTCCGTGTGGTCATAAGTGTCCTTCCAGGTGTAAATGAGATTAAATCTGAATTTTGTTCACATGGTTCTTGGGACACTGCAGGACACAGGTTATAAGTCCTTTTGTTCAGCACTATCATAACTTTAAACAGTCATTGAATGAATAGCCATAAATCTAGAAATATCTACTGATTGCAGTCTTATGGTAGCAGTGGCTAATAGGCTAATAATGAGAATTAGTGACCATTCAGACATTCCTAAAATAAATCTCCCAGTATTCACTATTTATACTGCTAGGTTGGTTTGCTAACAGTTATAATTCAGCAACATTTTAAGAGTTACAGTTGTCCAGTCTGCTCTGCAAATAACTTTACAATCTTTCATACTTGTTTTTTTTTTTAACAAATTTTATTAATTTTCAAAGACAATACACAGACAAACAAAACATAAAACATAAGAACATAGAACATCTTTTCTAAAAACTGCTTAACAAAACAAATAAAACATCTTATTTAAGTATAACATAATTCTAAATTATCACGTTTCCACACACAATTTAATATGCATCTTATATATTCAACTTCATATCTTATTACTCTTTTCCAACTTGTCACTGTTTCTTCCTTTATTTCTGTTCAATTTTATTCATTAAACTTATACTTTCATGTATTTCATATTACTATATTTCATATTATTACTGTTTCATATGTTCTTATCCAACATCATTAATCCTCGATAAACAAACATAAACAAAGTACATAACATAAAAACATAAAACTTCTTTTTAGAAAGCGGCTTAACCCCGGGTTATAACTTTTTGTACAGACATAAATCAAATTCATGCTCACCTTATATACTATTTCATATCTTATTTAACATTCTATATTTTCTATATGTCTTCTCCCCTCTTTTCACTCTCTTAATTCTATTTTATTTATTTAATCTCAATTTAAATCATTATACTTGTATCTTTTGTCCGTTCTTTTTCAATTATCTATTTATCTTTTCTCTTTAACACAAACTGTTTCCTGTAATCACTGGTTGAAGTATGACACCTTTCTATCTTTCCCCCAAATTTAACACTTAAAATAATACATAGTTTCTATTCTGATTCTGCTTAGTACATTCTACATAACATTTTAAAATATAAAACATAATGAGCTTATAGTATATTAAAAATAATGTTCCATAACAAATTAATTAATTAAACTCTATTAATTAAATCTTAGACATTTTACACATTCCCTACAATATTCTATTAACACATATGTTATTCCAATTTTCTAACTCTATTTCAAATACAAATACTACAATACAATCTTATGTACTTTTGCAGAATCTCTTTTTAGATTATATTTTACCCTTTATCTCTGAAAAAAACCTGTTTATTAGCATCTTGTTTTAAGCCTTTATAACTTCACTTATTCCCTTCCTTTCTTGTCAAATCTAGCCTTTTTACACCCCCCTCTCTTAATCTCCAGCCTTTTAGTCTCCCCTCTCTGTTGTATTCCTCTTTTCTGTTGCTTTCTGACATTATATCGATTTTTCACCTTATTTTTCCCTTTCTTGCTTGTTTTTTTAGAACTTAAATTCTCAGTTTTCTTTTCCTTTTTACCCTTTTCTTTCTCATTTAAAATCATATGTCCATTAAAGATGGCTTCTTCTTCATCATCCCAGCCTTTTTCTTGTTGCATTTCCTGATAAGTAGAAATCGCCATTTCTAAGAAGCGAAGAATAGATCCGAAGGAACCCTTGCCTTCTTCTTTCTCTTCTCTTAACTTTTCAAATTGCATTTTCAGTTCTTCAACAGATACCATTGTGAAAAAAAATTAAACAATCCAAATGTTTTCTTAGTCTTTCAAAAGATAGTTCACAAAAGTCTCAAAGTCATCAAGCAATCAAAGTCAGCACAATCAGCACAGTCTGTTTCATTTAGCACTTTCTTCTACTTTCTCTTCCTGGGGTAGAATTCAATTACACAATTCCAAGGTATTTTTTGGAAGTTTTATTGCAATTTAATCTCTGATCTTATAAAACTCCAAGCAATCTCCTTCAACAAACGTTGGTATAAATCATTTACCTCTCTTCCTTCCCACTTAAAGCAAAAAGATTTTAATTTTTAAATGTTTTAAATGTTTAAATGTTTAGAAATCTAATGTCCCCTTGGCTTTAATTTTCAAAGTTAGTACCTTCTGCTGCCAAAGCGGGTATTTCCGATTTTCATCTGCTGTCTCCATAGGGAAGGAGAGTGAGGAGAAAAAAAAAGCTTTCCCTTTTACTTTCCACCGCAGCTTTATGATCTTCTGGGAAACAATATATCACTTAAAGAGCCAAAGTTCCAGGGTATTCAGATGTTGATTGTCGTCCCGGTTCAGCCAAAAGCTTTCCCTTTCTTCACTTCCTCCTGCACAAAACTTGTCCGGCTGAGAGGTTCTTTGTGGTGGCCATTGCTGACCGCCGCTCCACCACCTTTGGAAAAGGGAGTTAAGTCGGCTGGGGAAGGGGGGTGCGATATCCCCAGACCCCTGCCCGGATCTCCCCTCTCTTCAGTTATCCCTACAGGATAACTATAGCCTCCCAATCCAATTGGATCGAAGGCACTCCAGCAGTGAGCGCAGCAGGGATCGCGCACAAACGCGAATTCCTGCTGCCTCCGAAGCCTGACAAACTGGAACCCCTTTCATACTTGTTTTAAGGTTTTATTTTTTACAGATTATATTTATAAGTAGATAATGCAGTTTTAGGAATATTGCATACACAAAAGACAAATATATTGCCCTTTTTAAATAAATATGTAAGTATTAATCACATATAACACTATTTTGTGCAACAGCATAGTTTCTTTTATGCTAATAATGTATTTCAATATTCATATTTTATGATTCCTTTGCATTTTCACTAACCACTTCCCACTTTTTGACCTTGAAACAATCTTGATTAGCTATAGCTCATGTAGATATACACCTACATATGTAGTCCTCACTAACAGACCATTCTTCAGAGAATGTTCAAAGTTGTGATGACACTGAAAAACTAGGACTTACGACCAGTCCTTAAAATTCTGGCTGATGCAGCACCCCCTTCCCTATGATTGTAATTTAGGTGCTTGGCAACTGGCTCCTACTTAAACATTTGCAGCATCCTGTGGTCACATGATTGCCATTTGTCACCTTCCCTGCTGACTTCCCACAAGCACAGACAATGGGAAAGTCAGTAAGAGGCAGGGGTGGGATGCAAATATTTTTACTACGAGTTATGTGGGCATGGATAGGCGGGTGTGGCCATGTGACTGTGTGGGCGTGGCTTCTTCTCTCTCTCTCTCTCTCTCTCTCTCTCTTTTTGCAGCAGCAGCAGCACTCCCCCCATTTTTTTTGCCTCTGGGCCTCAGGGAAGCCTCCTGGGAGGCCGTTTTTGCTCTCAGGAGGCTTTCCTGAGGCCCAGGAGGCAAAAAACAGAGTGTGGGGAGGGCACACAGCAAAAAACAACAACCCTGTATTCTGTTTTTTGTTTTTTTTTTTGCCTCCTGGGCCTCAGGGAAGCCTCCTGGGCAAAGCAGTAAGACAGTGAGGGGGATCCCGGCACAGCTGATGATTGGAACATTGGGAGGAAATCATTGGGAGGAAAGAAAAAATAATACTAGTTTGGCCAAACTGGGAGCTGTTTTTTTACTACTGGTTTGGCTGAATGGTAACATTTTTTACTACTGGTTTGCTCAAACTGGGCTGAACAGGTAGAATACCACCATTGGTCAGAGTCACAAGTTGCTCTTGTTAGTACCCCTGACTTTCAAATGTTTGTGCTGCACCATTCACTTCCCAGTGTTCCTGGGCTTGCACTGTGTCTCATATCCACTTCTGACTTTCCTCCACTAATGCTGCACCATCTGTACCTCAGCCTTCCAATACTTCCACTCTGCTGTATCATCCACCCCCTGGTCTTTTGCTGCTCATACCCTGCTGTACCATTCACACCCCAGCCTTCATCTGCTCATGTCATACCAGACACCCTCTGACCTTCTGGCATTTGCACCCTGTCACACTATTCATCCCACAGCTTTCCTGTGCTTGCACCCTGCTGTACCATCCCTCTTTGTCCTCCAGTGCTCTTGTGTCACCTGCATTCAGGTCTCCCAAGCTCTCTCCTGGCCTTCCCCAACTCCTGCAGTGGCCTTTACCATCCCCTTGCAGCATCTCCACAGTATCCCCGTGCTCCTTACCTGACCCTTCCCACTTAATGACCCACAATTCCTTTAGTTACAATGGCAGTTGGGACTACTGGGATTGTTGTTGTTAAGGAATGGTGTCAGTGATGTCATGCTTTATGATATCGTTTAGCAATAGTAATGCCAGACCCAATTGTCATCATAACCTGGGTACTACCTGTATAAATAAACTAGGGCTATCATATCTGGACTGCAAAAAATACAAATAACTTTAGATGGTGGCAAAGATATACAGAAAACATTAACTTTTTTTTGTTGTCATCATTACAGCCTAGACCTGGGAAATTTAAATAAAGTTACTTCCTGTGTCAAATTGGAACTGCTTTAACAATTTTGGGGGAACTTCTGAACATAAAATAAATATTTCTGGCATAGCAAAGGATAATGTTGGTTGGATTAAAGGATAGGTCTTACTTAAGTACAAGTTCAGGAAACACACATATCAAATTGTCATATGAACTGTTTTCATATTATAAGAGCAGTGAAACCCAGATTATAGTTTGAGAATGCTTGAAAAGGAATGAGAGAATATTAAAACTCCTTTGTAAAGGAGATCAGCAAATAAAATTGGTATCAATCACAAACTCTCCTCTTATTATCCACTTAGCCAAATGTTACGGTAATGCATGCCAGCTATTGACAATGTAACAGCTGGGGTTAGTAGTGGGTTCCAAAATTCAGGATTATTTTAATTTGCTTAATTACCAGAGTCTACAGATTTCCTTGTGATTAATATATTTTATAAAATACATTTGGTTTTTCAGCTAAATGCTAAATTGACTTCTCTGAAAATAATTTAAAGATTATGAGAATGGGTAAGAAACAGTTTGATACTAACCTGATAATATTAACCTGATATGTTTCTGCTTTTTTAAAAAACAAATATAAAGAATGAAAAAACATTCAAATGTTCCACTCAAATCAGTTTATCATTTCCTAAAAAGATTGATAATGAGCCTACTTTAAAAAAAATCAATTTAAGTATTGTTTTTATTCTTGCTCTAAAGAAAGTAAGACTCTCTTAGCAGAAACTATCAAGTTTAATCCAGCTATATAAATGTTCTAAGCAATAATAGTGTGAAACAAGCCTTTGTTTTAATGATGGTTATATTTATCATTGCATTCGTATCCTATCTTTTCTCCTGAGAACTCAAGACAGCATTCATTTTAATCCCTTCTAAAATAGTCCTGTGAGATAGATTGGCAAAGGGAGAGAATCCGGTCCAGAGATATTTACTGAATTTTGTAGATAAATGGGAATACAAACCCAGCTTACAAATTCACATACACCCATAGTAGTCTGAATGAATAATAATATTCACCTATTTTTGGTTTCACCTTCACATACATTAATACCCTTTTAATATTTGGGGCAGCTTTCAAAGCATAATTTTCATTGTAAGATTAGGGTTTTTAAATCCTGAAAAGGATTAAGGTTTTTCCATTAAAGGAGAGTAAGTAATTATTTTAGGTTCTCAACTGCAATAGTCACTGGAATTTTCTGGCGATTTGAAATTATGAATCTATGATGAAAAATTTAATAGCAATAGCAATATCATTTAAACTTATATACCACTTTACGGTGCTTTATAGCAGGGGTGGGATTCTACCAGTTCGCACCTATTCGCTAAAACCGGTTGTTAACATTCTAAGCAGTTTGAAGAACCAGTTGTTAGAAGAAATTACTGGCCTAATCCTGTAAGGAAGGCAGGAAGGAAACATTCTGGTGTTGCTTACAGAAACTGCCTCTCAGTTAACTCTTATTACATTCTTGGCAGGACTAGACTTCCTGTCTCAGGAACATCTCTGGAGTTTTTTTCCCCTTCTTTACTGGTACTTTGCTTGTGTGGAGTGACCATTCAAAGTTACAATGGCACTGAAAAAAGTGACTTATTACCATTTTTCACACTTACAACTGTTGCAGCATCCCCACAGTCATGAGAGACCAGACAAGGAGATGCATGCCTCGATGTGAATGATATTGAGTTGGCCACACCCAGCCAATAACATGACCACCAAGCCATGTCCACCCAGTCACATGACCACCAAGCCACGCCCACCACCTAAGCCACACCCACAGAACCGGTTGTTAAAAATTTTGAATCCCACCCCTGCTTTATAGCTCTCTCTAAGCGGTTTACAGAATGAGCATATTGCCCCCAACAATCTGGGTCCTCATTTTACCTACCTTGGAAGGATGGAAGGCTGAGCTGGTGAGATTCGATCTGTCAAATTGCTGGAGCCAGTGATCAGCAGAAGTAGCCTGGAGTACTGAATTCTAACTACTACACGATGACTCATAATAAAATCATTGATACTGAATATACAATTCCTTATATTTTTGAATTGATATACTTGGACATATATATGTCAAATATCAAGAAGCTTTATTTCCAAAGAATTACCATAAGCAACATGCTTGTATAGATGGAATAGTAGGGAAAAGTAAACAATCATTTCATATCTAGTAAGGTGGCCTAAAGAAGCTATGAGAGAGGTAAGGATATGGGGCTTGCACCCCAAGTTTTGTTCTTCACCTCCTGGAGCAGACCTTCCTATTACTTGCTGATTTTCCCATCTACCACATCTCACTCACATTGCCTCTGGGAGATCAAGGAGTGGCTTTGCAACAGATGGTGGGAACCTAACATCAGCTTGAATACAGCAGCCAAATCTTGAAGGACTTTCTCCCATGTCCCACTTTCCTGTTCCCTTCTAATATTAGGGTATAACATTTTATAACCATTTGCTGAGCTTTGAATGATGTCTGACATTTTTCAATGATTTTCTAATTTTAAGGGATGGAACAATACAAAGCAAATGTGATGACCCGGGGCGTGGCACAAAGGCAACATAGTCAGATAATCAGTAGGAGTCCCTTTATTAGCTCCAACTTTGCCTCCAGTGTCCTGGTTACCTTCTGGCTGAAGAAAAACTCTCCCAGGAACAGACTTTGGCTCCAGCGAATCAAGTCCAAAATGTGGTCAACAAAAACTGTAACTATAAGTCCAATCAAGGCAAAATGGGGTAATTATTCCAACAGGGCAGGAGCAAGAATTCCAGATGTGAAGGCACGGCAATAACTCAATGTGGTTGGGAAGATGCCAGGAACACAGATAAGCAAAGTCAACACAAGATAAACTCACATTTGCTCCCAGCAGCTGCCACAGTCAGCATGCATTGTTTTTAAACTCTCATTCCCAGCTGTGGCTAATGAAGGGAACCAGGGCTCTTTCCTCCCCCATAAGCCACGCAACCCACATTGCTCTCTTCTCCGTTCCTCCCTGCATGCCCTAGGATGAAGAGGGAGTGGGCCTGGGTCTTTCTCTGAATGCCCAGCCAGACTGTGCCCTTCCCCCATTTCTTCCACAGCCACTGGAGCCACATTCCCACTCCCTGTCAGCTGCTCAATCTTCACCTCAGAATCAGACTCCAACAAGGGCATGACATCCCCTTTCTTGAGCAGATTAGAAAGGGGCGTAGTCAAGGCAGCAAAGTGGGAATAAATGTGCGGTAATAGTTTGCAAACCCCAACAGTCGCTGCACATCTTTGACCCACTGTGGAGGTTTCCATGCCTGTAACAACTCAATTTTTTCCAAGTCCATTTCCATACTAGCAGGTGAAATACAATGACCCAAGAAGTCGATCATGGTTTGTGCGAACTGGGACTTCTCGCGCTTAGCGAACAGGTTATCTCACAAGCATTTCAACACCAGACGCACATGTCACCAGGTAAATGACCACAAACTGATCTAATAAGTCATGGAAGACATCATGCATAAAATGCATAAACACAGCTGGAGCATTGGTTAAGCCAAAAGGTATACTCAAAATGACCGTACTACATCTGGAAGGCTGTCTTCCACTCGTTGCCGTCACAAACTCGGACCAGGTTGTAGACCACCCACAAGTTCAGCATCGTGAAGATTTTAGCTTGACGAAGCCGCTCAATCAGTTCAGGGATGAGGGGAAGTGGCTACTGATTCCATACTGTGATTGCATTCAACTTGTGGTAATCAGAGCACAGGCACAGCTCCCCCGATTTCTTCTTGATGAAGAGCACTGGTGCAGCCAACAGGGAGGTAGAATCTCCCTTTCTGGAGATTCTTCTCAATAAACTCCCACAACGCGGCCAGTTCCAGTTCCAACAGGGAGTATATCCGACCCACCAGCAATTTAGCATCGGGCAGCAAGTCAATCGGACAGTCATACGACCGATGTGGGGGCAACTGATCTGCCTCCTTCTCCCCAAACACATCAGCAAAGACCACCAATTCCGCAAGTAGATCCAGGTCCAAGGGCTAGTCACACCCCCTGCACAGCTTTTTAGGAAATGGGTGGCACACTTCCTGCCAAGAAACTGCATTGCTCCAGACGACCAGACAATCTGCGGATCATGGGCCTGCAACCAATCCAATCCCAGCACCACTGGAAAGTGAGGTACTATGGCAACATAGAACACGGCTTCCTCCACATGCTGTCCAATCTGCATGTGAAGGGGTTTGGTTGCAGCAACCACAGGTCCCAAATGAAGGGGCCGACCATCAATCGTCTCCACTAATACCGGGGATGACACTTGCTGCTGAGAAATGGACCACTGTGTGACAAAATGAGCCTCCATGAAATTGGCCGTGGCCCCTGAGCCGACCAAGGCCTTGATCTCCACTGCTCCCTGACCAGGCATGAACACACTCTCTGTCAGCACGAGATGACTGAGATGGAGATGGCAGAGATGGTGGCCCTGATGCCACTGGAGCCTGACCTATAGAACCCCATAGGCCAGGCAATGCCCGTTTCCCACCACTGCTGACATCGCTGCTTTAGGTGCCTTAGCAGGACACTTGGCTGCAAAATGGCCTTGGCTGCCGCAATAGAGGCATAGACGGTTACAACGACACCTATCCTTTTCAGATTGGGTCAGATGAGGTCGGGCAGCCCCAAACTGCATGGGCTCATCCAGAGGCACTACCAACAAGGGCGCCGTCTTGATGGGAGCGGATGCGGCCTCCATCCATCATCATGCCCATTGCTGCTGAAATCTGGTGTTGATGCGAAGGCACAGATGCATGAGCTCCTGTAAGGTGAGAGGGCATTCAGTGCGTGCCAGCTCATCCAGGAGGCCTTCAGTTCTGCCTCATTCCATTGCAGGTCCTGAGCCAGAGGTCAGGATATAGTCAGTGAGCAAGCCTCGCCCCTACTCAATTCTCTCAATCGCCTGTTTGCCGTTTGGGCCCAAACAGGGTCCTCAAACATGGCCCATAACTGATGGCAAAACTCAGCATAATTATCCAACAGCTGGTTGGGCTGGGTCAACAGGGATGTCGCCCAACATGCTGCAGATCCCAACAACAGGCTAATCAAAAAACACTCCTTATCCTGGTCAATGGGGAAGTCCTCCAGCTGAAGGCTCATATAAAGATGGCACTGCCCCCCAAATGCTGGAAATTGGGCCAGCGAGCCATCAAATTTATCCAGCACCGCTACCAGGCATTTGCAGCGTGGCCAGACAGCTTGCATCTGCGCAACCTGCGTAGTTAAGAGAGCCACCTGCTGGGCTAGCTGGTCATTGTCTGCTCTGAGTTGATCCATAGTCACCCCACGTAAGACAGAAGCAAGTTGGAGGGGCTGCGAGCAAAATGTGATGATCTGGGGCGTGGCACAAAGGCAACATAGTCAGATAATCAGTAGGAGTCCCTTTAGTACCTTCAACTTTGTCCCCAATGTCCTGGTTACCTTCTTGCTGGAGAAAACCTCTCCCAGGAACAGCCTTTGGCTCCAGAGAATCAAGTCCAAAATGTGGTCAACAAAAACTGTAACTATAAGTCCAATCAAGGCAAAATGAGGTAATTATTCCAACAAAGTAGGAGCAAGAATTCCAGACATGAAGGCACGCAATAACTCAACATGGTTGGGAAGACGCCAGGAACACAGCTAAGCAAAATCAACACAAGATAAATTCATATTTGCTCCCAGCAGCTGCTGCACTCAGCATGCATTTCTTTTAAACTTTCATTCCCAGCTGTAGCTAATGAAGGGAATCATGGCCCTTTCCTCCCCGTAAGCCATGAAACCCATGTTGCTGTCTTCCCTGCGTGCCCTAGGATGAAGAGGGGGTGGGCCTCGGTCTTTCTCTGAACTCCCTCTCCATTGTTCTACCTCTCTCCTGCTCTGCCCAGCTGGACTTTGCCCTTCCCCAGTTTCCTCCACAGCCAACGCAGCCACACTCCCACTCCCTGTCAGCCGTTCATCTTCCTTCTCGGATTCAGACTCTGACAGGGGCATGACAGCAAATGTCAACTTAGTACTCATGCTTACAATGTAACTAAAGAATATGAAGGTTGAAAGTGTTTATGGCTGTGCCTGACAGAATGGACTGTGTAGTTTGAGTAGAATATAATCCCAGGAGGTAGGAAGCCAGTAGTTCCCAATCAGTGGGCAGGAGATCATTGGTTCCTCTTAATCAGAGGCTGCTTAGAATGTAGAAGATTGTCAATTCCTGAAAATACTGTGTGAATGGACCCCAAATTAAGTGAACAGATTGATTCTAGACCCAATCTGTTGGGTCTAAACACAAGACATGTACACAGTACACAGTATGAGAATCATAAGGAGAAATTCAGTTGTTAGAGAGCCAAACCATGCCCCCAGGAAAGGCTTAGGAAATAAATGGTTGTAATGCTTTTATTTTCTTGCAGATTAGACACATCTGTGCTTCCTTAAAATATACCTGTTTCGGGAGGGTTGAACTAGTGTGGATTTCTGCTGCTCTAGACTCAGTAAACAACTTTCCAGCCTGATGGACTATTTAAAGCTGATGAAGCTCATTCTGAACTGATTCAATGGAAGAATTTTGGTTTTGCTTTTTTGTTGAACACTTAATAGAGTTTTCAGTTTGGGAGACCACTGAAATCTGCTGTTGGGATAATAGCCTTTGGCAAAGCATGTTCTCTCAGTAATCTACTCTTAGATTTCTTGTTTAGATAAAGTTTATTTAGGTAAATTACGTTCTCTTCACCGATGATGTAAAACAATTCAACACCACCGACAATGCTGCTATCCTTTAAAAAGACCTTGAGTATGTGTCAGAATGGTCAAACAAGTGGCAAATTCAACCAACCAATGCTCTGTCTTACATATTGACAAAAAAAAAATCAGAAAATAAAATACAAGCTGGACGGACATGACCTTGCAGATGACCCTTACCCTGTCAAGGACCTTGGAGTACTCATCTCTAATGATTTAAGTGTCCGCGTTTCAACAAACCTGAATTCCAATCAATAACTCTGAGACAAACATATCTCAAAGATACCTTTATTTGGATAGAAACTGGCACATCTGTGGAATCCCAAATCTGAAAGTTTTTGGGCTTCCTTGCAATATTCAAAACTACAAATCCATCCCCCCCTTGGCCTTCATCACATCACATGGCCCAATCACGATCCATCCTAAAGTAATATCCTTATTTCATCCTGCATCATATCCAATGACCTTGAACTAACAAAAGAATTTTATTTTCTCTACTTAGAGATATTCAATTGAATCCCCCCCCCCACTTTCTCAGGCTTGTGGCAGTGTGGGACCATCGAATCTCAACATGGCTTCCAAAGCTGGCAGCTTCCCACCTTGAAAAAAATCACATTCTGGAAGAGATCATAAACAAAACACAACCAGGGGTTAATGTGATGCCCTTAACCCCCTCTCTCCCCTCCAAAGGGACCGTTTGGTTTGTCAGGGAATTTCTCATGGAATTGGTTAACCAATCTATCTGCATGTATATCCCAACTTTTTACCCAAGTAGCGTCTGACAAATGGTAGATGTCAGCCTTCAAGATTTTCTCCCTTTGCTTTGCATCTTTCGGCTGTCATAAGTAACGGGGGGAGGAGGGGGAATGGTTATGGGAAGTGAGCTGGAGGTGTTACAAACCAGAACTGTATAAGCTGGGGGGGGCGTAGATTCTTGCTTAGGCTTCTATCCTATGCTATGCGCAGTTGCAACTCTATCAAAATATGTCAAGGCCCAATATGACAGAGGCCTCATCACCACCTGGAGATGCCCACATGATGATATACACAACTTTTAATTGAATGAGCCAGTTGAACTATTAGGGGTGGGAATGTTGCCATTACTTTGTATATGTGATTTACGTGCCCATTTTCTCAGATTCAGAATTCTTTTGTTGCTACCACTTGATTTCCGGTAAAAGATATCTTTTCTCTGATTAATGGAGTCTAACTATTTCTTTCTTGGATTTTGAATGGAGCACCAGCTGACAGTAGCCTTTCCGTAACACTAAATATTGTAATCTTCCTTGGTGTAATCTAAAATCGAGGATTTTCTTTATTTCATAATGTGTCTCACCCTGTACGATCAGAGGTTTGTGGGAAGCTGCTGGTATTGGCCTTAGATTTGACCCTACAGCAGGCTTCAACATGCTACTATGGAACACTGGGTGTATTTTCCCCAACAGCCGAGGGAGACTTAATTGGACTGTCACTGGATTGATTATCTTATATATAGGGAATGGACCCAAGAATTTAGGGACCAACTTCCTACTGGGAAGTTTCAACTTGAGATATTTAGTTGACAAAAACACTCTGTCTCCTACTTTAAACAGTGGTTGGAGGGATCTATGTTTGTCTACTTGTTTTTTATAATCCTCAGCAGCTTCAGTTAAAGCATTTTTTGTATCCTCCCAACCTTTCTTTAATGAATCCATCCACTCCGTTAAAGACATGGATGTTGGGGGTTCCCCAGGTAACTCTGGCATAGGGACAAAATTCATGCCGGTGTTGATTTGTAATGGAGTCAAGCTTGTGCTGCTGTGTACTGCATTATTGTAAGCAACTTCTGCAAATGGCAACAGTTCCGCCCAGTTCTCCTGTTGATAATTTACATAGCATCTAATGTATTGTTCCACCATGGCGTTCGCTCTCTCCGCTGCCCTGTTGCACAGAGGATGGAATGCTGAGGAAAGTCCTTGGGACGACCCAATGGACTTCAAAAACTCCCTCCAGAACTTAGCAGTAAACTGTAACCTCGGTCTGAGATTACTCTACGAGGTACTCCATGGAGCCTTTAGATATGCTTGACGAACAATTTCACAAGTTTCTTAGCCGACGGTAGTCCGTTACATGCTGTAAAGTGGGCTTGCTTAGAGTCCAATAACAGTCCAAATAATTGTATTCCCTCCACTCTCAGGTAATTCTACAATAAAGTCCATTGTGATTTCTTCCCACGGCTTCATTGGTTCAACTACTTGTTGAAGGAGGCCAGGGGTTTTTCCAGTTCTATGTTTCATCGTGGCACAAATTGAGCAGCTTTTCACATAGTCCTCAACATCAGTTTTCAGTTTTGGCCACCAGAACTGTCTCCTAATTAAATATAGGGTTTTTAAGAACCCAAAGTGTCCCTCCAGTCACGAGTCATGGCTACATTTCAGTACCATCAGTCTTAGAGTATTGGGTACATAAATCTTGGTTCCTTTCCAAGCCAATCCTTCTTCGTTCATTGTCAAATCAGGTTGATGTTCAATAAACCATGGATCGGTTAAAAGTGCTGCTTTCAACTCGGTTGTCAGTTTGTCTTCTAGGCATCTGGGACTGCGTTTGGCTTGGCCTTGGGTGGTTACTTGGCCTGCGTGTTGGGCTTCTGATATCATAGTTTGCACTACCTCTTCCCGGCAATTGTCAAATTGGGGTTTTCTTGACAAGGCATCCGCCAATATGTCCTTCCCCCCTGGGATATCTTTCATATTAAAGTTGAATTTCTTGAAGTATTGAGCCCAGCGGACTTGTTTAGGTGATAGCTTCTGAGGTGTCTTTAGAGCCTCAAGGTTCTTATGGTCAGTCCACACCTCAAAAGGCTCCTTCACTCCTTCCAGGAAATGTCTCCAAGATAGTAAAGCCCATCGCACGGCAAATGCCTCTTTTTCCCAAACCTATGCTCTGTGTCTGTCAACTTTTTGGAGACATAAGTGCAAGGTATTAGCTGGTCTTGAGAGTTCTTCTGGAGAAGAATCACCATGACAGCCACATCATTAGCATCAGCTTGGACTATAAAAGGTTTGGTCGGATCCGGGTGCTGGAGGATAGGCTCAGTGGCAAATAGGTGTTTTAATGTTTCAAAAGATTTCTGACAGTCCAAGCAAAGGGTTGATTGGGTTTTGGATTGGTCAGGGAAGGCCCAGTTTTTAGTAACTCTGTTAAAGGGAAGGCAACCTCGGCAAATGAAGGAATAAATTGTCTATAAAAATTTGCAAAACCCAAAAAGCTTTGACGTTGTTTACGTGTTTTTGGGGGGTTGCCAGTCTAGCACCACTTTCACTTTTCCAGGGTCCATCTCAACCCCCTAGTTAGACACTCGGTAGTCAGGTAATCCAATGACTATGGAATTCGCATTTTGACAGCTTTACATATAACTTGGCGGCTAAAAGATTTTTCGGTACTTGTCTGACCAATTTAACATGTTCTTCAATGGTTTCACTGAATATAAAAATGGTGTCCAAGTAGACAAGCACCCCTTTGTACAGGTGTGGATGTAACACTTCATTGATGAGTTGCATAAATACTGCTGGGGGGTCCTGGAGTCTGAAAGGCATGACTCGGAATTGGAAACTACCCAGAGGGCAGTTGAAGGCAGTTTTTCATTCGTCTCCCTCCTTTATGTGAACTTGGTACAAGGCTTCTCTTAGATCTAGCTTGGTAAAGACCTTGCCTTTAGACAGGTGATTTAATAAGTCCTTCATGAGGGGGAGGGGCACATGTTTTTGATGCACACTGCATTCACACCCCTAAAATCCACACATAATATTAAGACGCCATCACTTTTTTTCTTTAAACAGTACTGGGGCTGCCAACCTAGATTTGGCAGGTTCAATGAAACCTCTGTCCAAATTGTTGTGTTATTTTCTCAAGTCAGTCATTTCAGCTGGTGTCATGGAATACATCTTTTGGCAGTTTTTTCCCGGGTTCTAACTCTATGGCACAATCAGTGGCTCGATGGAGGGTTAAAATGTTGCATTCCTCTTCACTAAAAATCTCAGCCAAGTGTCTGTATTCTTTAGGGACTTTGACCTGAAGGAGAGTCTGAAGCAGTGGCTGCTGCTTCTGGTTGTGGATCCCTGTTTGGTGGCAGTTTCTTTGTGGGAGGAAGGGGGGCAGTGGGCCAACCCCAATTATGATTTTTCAGTATCCATCTTCCTACTTGATGGTAGGGGCCCATTTATCCAGCCAAGCAAGTCCAAATATGAGAGATTCTGACATTTTTGGAGCCACTACAAAATATGTGAGTTCACCACGGTGTCTGCCCATCTCTAGTTTCATTAACTCTGTCATTTGGGTAGCTGCAACTCCTGCAATTTAAGTCCCATCTACTTGTTCAAATCTGATTGGGTGTATCAGGGCTTTAGTCTTTATTCCTAATTGTTCAATGAGGGGGAGGCCAATAAGGCATCTGGAACACCCGGTATCTATTACAGCTTCTATCTCCTCTGCCTCCCCCGTGTCAGGCACCACCAACTTCACTTTAACTGTAAAAGCAGGGTGGTGGCAGCACTCACCCTGGGGTTGTCTTCTTCATTGGCTTCTCCGGGAAGAATTTCTCAGGTTGAAAGTTCCTTGCTCCCTTCTGTGTGGAGGGGGTCTTCCACAGTGTGTTTAGCAAATCGGCTAGTGTCTGGAAGCTTCTGTGGATTTCTTTGACCCCTTGAAGCTGTACTAGGCCTTGGTTGCAGAGTTTGTGGAACAGGTGCAGGAGCCAGACAGTCGGCTGCTCTATGGCCATCCAGGCCACATTGATAGCACTTTATAATCCTTGCGGGCTGGGTAGGACCAGCTTCAGCAGGTCTGGTCAGAGGCCATCTGGCCACAGTTCTCCTAGGAGGGCCTTCAGAAGGGGGTTTTCTTTGTGGGTTGATTTCCCTGTCCAGCCTGAGGGACGTTGCATACCAATCCTGTATCGTCTCTGGTATTCCTCTAATGTGGCATGCTTTTTTTAACTTCTGGGTCAATAGCGTTCTTGAAATAGTGCAGAAGTATTCTGTCAGGCTAATTCATGAGGTTGCTTGCGACCCTTCTAAAGTCCCATACAAAGTCTTTTTTTAAAAATAATTTATTTATTCAAGTTTTTTGAAATTAAAAACATATTTACATTTTACATCGTTGTTTAAGCAGTAGATACACTTGTACTTTTCTTCTGATAGCGTTTATACATTGTCATAACTCCTTCATCATTTTAAACTCTATATATGCATACATATAGTTTATTTACATTTATTTACACATCACCCTTATTTTTCCAAAATGTTACCAGGTCATCAGATATCACCTTTTCTTTATCCAGTCGTACCAGATATCCCATGTTTTGTAATATTCACTGTCTTGGTTATCTTTTAACAACTTAGTTAGTCTATCCATCTCAGCACATTCATGTATCTTATTATCATATTTTCTGAAGGGGTCATAGCCAATTTCCAATTTTGAGCAAAACTTATTCTAGCTGCCGTTATAATATGAAGAATTAAATATTGGTGCTTCCTATTCATATTTGGTTCTAACATGCCTAATAAAAAAAAATCTGGTTTGAATTTTACTCTCTGTTTTGTTATTTCCTCTATCCATATTCTAATTTTTTGCCAATATTTTCGTACATGTCCACCACATGTGGAAATATGTTCCCTGATTACAATCACATTTCCAACACTTGGGTGTCATGTTAGGGAACATTTTGGCTAATCTCGCTGGCGGTAAATGCCAGCGATGAAATATTTTATATAAGTTCTCTTTTTAAGAGACCAACATTGTTAATCTATAGTTTATCTGTCAAATATGTTCCCACTGGCCTAAGTTGATAGTATGGCCCATATTTTTAGCCCAAATTATCATGCATTCTTTGACGGTTTCCTCCTTCATTTTATAATCTAATAAATGTAAATTTTACTGATTTTTTTTTTCTTCACTTTGCCATATTTTATCTAACTCTTGCTAGGTTGTGTAAAAGCCAAATTGTTCTTTATCCTTATTATAATGTACTTGCACTTGCAGATAGGGCCACCATCCTGTCTCAATTCCCTGAAGTTGTAATTGGTTCCTAGTTTTTAATTCCCCTTTTTCATTTAGCAAATCTCTATAATTTATCATTTTGGTACAATCCAGAACATTGGGATGTATTACTGCTTCTATTGTTGATAACCATAATGGCACCTTTACATAATGATTCTTTTTTATTTTTTCCCATGTGTTTAAGCAAGGCATCTCTCACCCAATGTCTTTGAAAGTACGAGTGGTATTTGGAACTGGATAAATTCACAATGGAATTAAGAGACAAAGATGATTTGGACTATTATGCGGTTTGGGATAGGTGGTAGAAATGGGTGGAAGATAGAAATAAGACTTGATGTTTATGTATAAAAGGAGATGTATGTATTAATAATGACACGAACACTGTTAATGTGAATAGAGATTTGTATTTTTGTTTAAAAAAAAAAGTACGAGTGGTATTTACTCTTCCCATCCCAGATAAATCCCTGCCAGCCAAATTGTAGGTCAAAACCCTCTAACGTTAGTATCCTTCTATTTGTCAAATTGATCCAATCTTTAAGCCATGTAGCTATTGCCACCTGATAATATAATTCAAACTCTGGAAGACCAAAACCTCATTTCTTTCTAGTATCTTGTAATAATTTGTATTTTATCCTGGCTTTTTTCTTCTGCCAAATAAATTTTGAAATTTGTTTAAATCTTCAAAGTATTTTTTCTCCAACTTGACTGGCACCGTCTGGAACAGGAATAGCAACTTTGGTAAGACATTCATCTTTATTATTGCAATCAACCCTAACAAGGACAGTTGTATCCTGGCCCAGTTATCTAAATCTTTTAATATTTGGGTTATCAACTTATCATAATTATCCTTTTTGATTGGGAAACACTTAGCTGTCAGCCAGATCCCGAGATATCTACTTTATTTACTACCTGCATACCTAATTTGTTTGCTAATTCTTCATTTTGTTTTTTTGTGCAGTTTTTCATTATTAATTTGGTTTTTTCTCTATTAATTTTTAGCCCAGCCACATTTCCAAATTTTTCTATTTCATTCATTAGTATGGTGCTTGTTTCTTTTGGGTCTTCCATTATGAATACCATATTGTCGGTGAAGGCTTGGAGTTTATACTCCTCTTTTTAAATATTTAATCCTTTGATATCTCGATTCTGTCGTATTTGTGTCAATAATACCTCTTCTACTAATATGTACAACAACGGGGCCAGGGGGCATCCTTGTGTCACTTCCTTACTTATCTCTAAGCTATCCATAATTCCTCCATTATTATTTTTGCTGTTTATGTCTTATAGATTGTTTTGATAAGTCCCAGAAAGTTTTCACCAAATTTCATGCTGATCAGTTGATTAATAAGAAATCTCCAATTCAAATTATCAAAGGCCTTCTGGGCATCTAGACGTCCATACAAAGTCTTTTAAGGGTCACTTGCCTTGTTTCATTTCCATTATTTTGTCTTCACTTTCCCCAATTTTATCAGGATTCTTGAACTTAAACCTAAGGAGTTCAAAAAAGGCATCGACATCCTGTAGTTCTGGTGCTTCCTCATAGTGCAATTGAGCTACTCAATCGGAAGCATTCCCCTAATTCATCCCATCTGTGATTGTAGAAACCAGGTCGCGATCTGTTGCATATTGGTTTCCAAACTGATTTATGTAGGACCAGATCCAAGTAAGAAAGTAAGCAAAATGTTTGTGTCATCTGTCAAATGTTGCTTTAAAAACCATTTGGTCTGGTCTGAGGGGGGGGGGACCGCCCTAGCAACTGTGGGCTGAACTGGAATGTATTGAGCCAGTCAGGGCACATAGGGACCCTGTAGGGGTACTCCAAGGAGTGGCTGTGTTGGGATCTGCCAGCCAGTTGGGGAACTCTGGAAGAAGGGACCCTGCAGGGTTGCTCCAAGGGGCGGTTGAATTGGCATCTGCTGAGCAGAGGCCATGTGTTGCATTCTTCTCCGCGATGGGAAGAGGGTGGTGGTGGCTGCCGTCTGCTGCTTACGCAGATCCCTTTGCTGAGAAGGGATCGCTGCTTCTCTTTGGGCCCAGGGTGCTCCCGAACCAGGTGGTGCAATGGGTGCTGGCATCCACTGGCATTGGACCCACCCTTGACCAAGATAAAATTCCTACCCAGGAGGAATACTCTCTGCAGGGGGTAATCTCCTTTCTGGTTGTGGAGAGGGAGGACTTGGGTTTTGTAACATACCCAGTGTCAGTTGTATCTGCTGTCTCTCCCTTGCTTCTTGGGCCTGCCAGGATGAGTCAATTTGCAGGCTATCCCAACCGATGCCACACTGATTCCCCGGTCAATTCTTGGACTAGGGAAAGTAAAGGTGGGCTGCGTTAGGACCCAGCTCATCTGGAGAAGTTGTGGCTGTGAGAAAATTTTCGGGCTTCCTTGCAATATTCAAAATTACAAACCCATCCCGCCTTGGCCGTCATCACATCACATGGCCAAATCATGATCAGTCCTAAAGTAAGGTTCTTATTCTGTGCCATACTCAATGACCTTGAACTAACAAAAGAATTTTATTTTGTCTACTTAGAGATACTCAATTGAATCCCCCCCCCCACTTTCTCAGACTTGTGGCAGCATGGGAACATCGAATCTCAATATGACTTCCAAAGGTAACATTAAGTACCAGAGCCCACTGTAACAACATTGCCAAAAAGGCATTAAGAGTTGTTAACTTAATCCTGCATAGCTTTTTTTCCTGTAATATTGTACTACTAACTAGAGCATACAAAAAATTTGCTAGACCAATTCTCGAATACAGCTCATCTGTCTGGAACCCGCACTGCATATCAGACATTAATACAATTGAGAGAGTCCAGAGATACTTTATGAGAAGAGTCCTTCACTCCTCTACTTGCAACAGAATACCTTGTGCCACCAGACTTGAAATTTTAGGCTTAGACAACTTAGAACTATGCTGCCTTCGGTCTGACCTAAGCGTAGTACATAAAATTATCTATTGCAATGTCCTACCTGTCAATTATGCAATTATCTATTGCAATGTCCTACCTTCAGCTTCAACCACAACAATACACATGCACACAATAGTTACAAACTTAAGATAAACCGCAATTGCAGGAAATACGACTTCTGCAACAGAGTGGTCAATGCCAGGAATACACTACCTGACTCTGTAGTTTCTTCCCCAAACCCCAAAAACTTTAACCTTAGACTGTCTACTATTGACCTCACCCCTTTCCTAAGAGGTCTGTAAGTGGCATGCATAAGTGCACTAGCATGCCTACTGTCCCTGTCCAAATGTTCCCTTTCATTTGTATCATTTCATGTATTAATAATCATGTTTATACTTATATTTGTTATCTAACACATGCCTGATTAAATAAATAAATAAATAAATAAATAAATAAATAAATAAATAAATAAATAAATAAATAAATAATAATATCAAAGGCAAGTTGCAATCTTCCTCTACTGCCTAAGCAGCAAAGATACCTAGAGCATCATCATTGCTTTTTAAAAATCTTGTTAAAAGACTTTGCCTCAGTTGGTTACAGCACCTGGGCTCAGGAACTAAAGGGGAGGGTTTGGCACTGATTAGTACTTGGCAGATCTCCCGAGTATACTAGTCCAGTGGCCCCCAACCTTTTTTGTACCACAGCCCGGTACCGGCATCACAAAATGATCCACGGACCGGTACCGGCATCAGCACGCACGACCAAGGCAAGGCGAGTCGAGCGACCGGCCAGCCAGCCGTCCTCCGCTTCTCCCCGCCACCTTCAACTCCTCCTTTGTACCTTTGTCGATGGGCTTTTCGGGCTCTTTCTTAATCTCCTCCTGAGTAACGCGAGACTCCACTGCCATCGGGACAGCTCTTCATTCGAACAAAACTAAGGCACGAGGATTCCTTCAGCACCCAAACGCTGCTTTCCAACCGATGACCGACAAGCTCACCCGGAAGCACTTTCTCAAGCGCCTTCAAAACAAGATGGCGGCACCCAGTTCTTTGCGGCCCGGTACAAAATGACCCACGGACCATTACCGGTCCGGGGTACGGTGGTTGGGGACCACTGTACTAGTCCACTAGGCTAGACTAGGAAGTCCAAAAATACCCTGGAGGAAGACAAAGGCAACTACTACTGTTGCCAGAAACCTGCATGGATTTTTTTCCCTGAAATCACCAGGTGTTGTTTCACTACTGAGTTTAACTTTAAAACAATTTATCTGTTGCAGCACCCAGACTAGATTAGAGAGCCTTGACATTACCGTAATTTTGAGAGAAGACACATTGGATAATGTACAGAATCAGATCCATCCTACCAACATTATCATGTTAACATTCATGGAAGATTTTAGAAATACTACCAAATTATTTCTGGGTAGTCAATATTTTAAATAAAAATCAGAAATATAATAGTGTAGTGAATTTAAGAGCAAATATTTTATTTTTCAATATTTATCTAAGCGAATGGTTATATCATGGATTCAATATCCTGCTTGTCTGAATCACATGTTTTTCCTTTGGAAAAGGATACCAAGGGAGTGTGAATTGCCTTTTGCTCTCAGATCTGAATGGCACCCAGAGGAATATGTTTCTCTTATCAGACCCCAACAGTCAGGCAAGAGGGCAGCCAACACACATTCAAGAGGCCAGGGTGGTGTGTGCTGGTCAAGGACATCTAACAGTTAGTAAAAAGTCTCTGGCTGTGTTAAATAGATGATGTTTCCTTCCTGGCTTTGTGAAGTCTCTTTTGGCCCCCAGAACAATAAAGATAACTAAGACTGTCCTTCTGTCAAGGGAGATGTGCATTAGATTACCGTAAATTTACAGTTAGACAGTACAGTGGTCAATGAGTGTCGGTATTCTTAGATTAAATAACAAAATTTAATTGAAAAGTGGTCTCAGGAGAGAAAGAAGCTTCAGATAGTATTGATCATACATTAAAATCATCTGGACAGAGTAAGATTTATGTGACAGAGAATAGGTTTCATTTCATTAAAAAAATTGTTAGCAAAGACCAGATGAACATTTTTCAGGAACTGAAACCAAGGATTTCTACGGTAATGCATTGGAGGTTAGTTTCACTTGCCTTCCCTCCAATGATTGTGTTAACAAAATTAACAGAGTTAAGAATCATACTAATTCCAAATAGACTGTAGCTTCTGTTTAAATAAAAATTATCATCTGTTGGTACACAAGTTTCTTGACCAGTTTAAGAAGAAAACTTGGAGAAAGGGAAAATAAGTAGATGACCATCCATGCCAAAAATCTGTTTTGACTCACTATTATAAAAATGGTATAGAGCTAGGGAGGAAAAGTGAATTATTTATTATTTACAGTTGTCTGATTTGAATCTATGGCAGTCTCATAAAATCCTAGAAGCTTCCTTAGTCTAAATCAAACAACAGTTGAAAGAAAATAATTAGAAAAATTGAGATTCAACACTGTGCTCTTTTCTGTGGCTATTTCTATTTCATAAAAATATTTCTAACAAGTTGTTTGTGAAAACAAAATAATAATAAATCTTAACTAGGGATGTTTTCATTTTTAAAGTATACAGAACAGTTTACAGTAAAAGAGCATGGTAGGTATGTGTCTTACTTATGGCTTGTCAAAAAGATGGGAATCTAGATAATGTATGAATTAATCAAACCAGAATTGTGTTTTAAGAGAGTGTAGGAGAGGTGAATTAAAGATCTGTACTTTGAAATGTAGAAAAGAGATTTTTGTTTCTAGTGCTAGGAAGAAGGACAGAAGGTGTATAGTGTATTGGTAGTGATAACTGGTCATCATTTGATTTCTTAATCTTTTTAAGGGAAATGTTTCCTCATAAATCTATTCTTTATATGAATCAGTATTATTTTTACATAAATTTTCTTTTAGTTACTTAAATAAATTATTGATGCATTGACAAATTGCAGCCAGTACAAAGAATAAAAGTATTTATTAGAATTTTGATTTATTGGCACATGAAAAATCATATTATATTTAAATTCAAAAAGTCTTATTCTTCAATCCATTCAAGTCCAGTTTTCAAGTTTCATATATCCTGGATGTAGTAAGGGATTACATTTTTACAACTACAATTATTTGCAGTTGTTTTGGACTGTAGAATTGTCAGGTAATGACAAATAATATAAAATGGATAGAAAAATTATTCTTGGAAATATATTTGCAAATCTTCTTGCATAATGAGATGAAGTCCAGACCACTTGTCAATGAGGTATTTCACATGGTTTATCAGTAAACTTACTTAGTGTTTTCTAGCTTTTATAGTAAGCTTATATCATCTAGCATGATTATATTGCATTAGTACTTTCTAAAAACACATTTATGTTACTTTGGTCAGAATGTATTAATATACATTGTATTGGTATTGTATTACTTACTTCAGTTTATTTTTGTGCCTCTTCTGATATTTATTTATTTATTTGCGGTCAGCAGTATGAAATGTTGAAAGAAAAGTAGATGGGATAGAATGGAGAATAACAATATAAGCCCGTGATGGCGAACCTATGGCACGCAGAGCCATTTGTGTTGGCACGTGAGCTGCAGGCAAAGCGCTCCTCACAGCTGATTTTTGGCCTGTTTGACGCCTTTTTCAGCCTCCCAAAGACTTGAGGAAGGCTTCTTAAGGCTTCTACAAGCTGTGTAGGCCGAAATCTAGCCCCGAAAAACCCAGAAGTGACTAAATGGGGCTAGATTTTGGCCTACAAAGCTTGTAGAAGCCTGAAGAAGCCTTCCTCAAGCCTTTGGGAGGCTGAAAAATGCCTCACTGGCCATAAATCAGCTGTGAGGCACAGTGCAGGTAAGGGGGCGGCAGGGGGGTGGGGTGGGATTGCGCGTGCATGTGTAGGGGTGGGGGGGGCACATTGCCTTTTGGGTGCTGGCACATGAGCATGAGCATGCAAGCACGTGCACAATTTTTGGCACAGGAGCTCAAAAAGTTTAACCACCACTGATATAAGCCATTGTGTTCCAAGTGTTTTGGACATGCCATGTTAGTTACTAAGTAAAACAAGAATAAAATATTCACTACACATAAGTGAATATTAAATATTTTTCCTGGTTTCTGTGATTCTTGTATATGGTTGCCTATGTGCTTAGTAGTTATATCTGTAACTTTAAAAATAAAACTTGATGTTGTCAACCAGTACCCCATGTGGCTTTTAAAATTTTACTTCCAATTGATTCCATCTCTAAAGATCTAAATCCCCTCATCTGTTTTAGGCTTGATAATCTGATCAGGTGGATTTTAGAAGTAGACATTCCAAATCTTACTCTTAGGCTTCTCAGCATGACTCTGCTCAAGAGAAAGAGGTGTATAAAACCTTTGTTCCTTTTCTTCATTTCTAGCTTTTTGCTGCCTTTCAGCATCTAAACTTAGCATATTATAAAAATCAACTTGAAAGTTCTATGATTAAAAAAATGTCCTTGACATTCGAAATCATTATCTACTATCTCTGTACCATCACCACCCTCATTGCTTGAGTAGTCAGCTGCTTTGTCTCACCCTCCCACAATTCCCACAGTTAGTTCTTGTGCTCCATAGGATCCATGTCAAGAACAATCAGTGACCCAGTGGAACCCAGTGACATTGGGTATCATTTCCCCACAACTTCTGAAAAGGACATGTTGGAGGATTCTACATCTGAGCCAGAGGACTTGTTTCTCTAAAAGCAGAAGTAGAAATGCAGACAAATCTTTCCTGAAAATTTCAATTTCTACAACAAGCAGTGCAAGTGGTACATTTTTAGACATTAGAATGCAGCAACATGTTGTTTGATGCTGCATTTTCTGTCTCAATTGTGGTGTTCCTGGCCGTTTTGAAAATTGATAAGGACTCTTGACTAAGCCATTATCCATGGAAGTGCAAATCTGTAATAGAGCCTGATGAGAAGGTCAAAGGATTAGATCAGTGTGAGTGGCCTCATAAAAGATGAAGATTTATTAGATTAAGAAATGGAGGCAATGCAATAGGAGCTTACAGAGAAAGCACATTTCCAGAAGAGAATCTAAAAGCAGGCCTAATAAACAAGAACAATTGTCAGAAGCAAATAATATTCTGCACCCCCTGAACTTAAAACAATTCTCAGGCTGCAGATTGAATAGCCTCTGAGCCTTCAGAGCTGAGAAAGAGGCACTGTGGAACAAGAGAAGGATGAACACAGCTGTATCCTGTAAGAAGACAAAGGGAGGAATTATGATAGTTACAAACTCACTGCTAAGAAGAATAAAAACAAATGTGTCATGATCAAGCTCATGACCTTTTGTTTCTGTCATTATTTTTAAACCAATAAAAATAATTTAAAAAATCATGACCTTGCAAAATGTATCGTTAAAAATTGTCATATCTTTGGAGATTCTCAGTCATCCAGGTCATTGTTGTCCCAAAGGTACTTTTTCAAGAGGCAACTGGAGTTTCTGGTTTTTCTTTTTTTCTTTCTTTTTAAAATAAATGTTATTAAATTTTCACCTTTAAAAATAAATTCTATATACATTTTTTGCAGTTGTTTGTGGCATCAATTATTCCATTCTCCTGTACACACACACACACACACACACACACACACACACACACACACACACATCAGAGGTGGTATTCAGCAGGTTCTGACCAGTTCTGTAGAACCGGTAGCGGAAATTTTGAGTAGTTTGGAGAACCGGCAAATGCCACCTCTGACTGGAGATTTTACAGTATCCTACCTCTGCCACGCCCACCGAGCCACACCCACAGAACCGGTAGTAAAAAAATTTAATCTCACCACTGATATATATATCATATATATATAATTTACAATTACATTTTTACATTTACGTTATCTTTTCTTTCTGTTATCTAACCAGACATAACATTTTTTCCAGACCATATAGTATTCTTTTTCTTCCCTCTCCTGCAATTCCATTGTAAGTTTGTTCATTTCTGCACAATCTATTACTTTCTTTATAATCATATCATCTGTGGAGCTACTATCTGATTTCCATTTTTGAGCATACATTATTCTCACCACTGTTAATATATGTATTATTAAGTATTCAATATCTTTTGTATATTCACCTCTAGTTATTCCTAATAGGAACGTTTCAGGCTTAAGTTCTATCTTTGAGTCTGTTATTTCCTGTAAACAGATCTTTATCTTATTCCAAAATTTCTTTGCTTTAGGGCAGGTCCACCACATGTGAAAGAAGGTACCTGGTTTCTTTTTACATTTCCAACATTCTGGATTTAAATTTGGGTAAATTTTGGCTAATCTTACTGGTGCTAGATGCCAACGATAGAACATTTTGTACAAATTTTCTTTGTATGTGGCTGCCATTGTTAGTTTATAGTTTTTCATCCATAATCTTTCCCAATCTTCTAATTGTATACTGTATCCAATTTTTTTCATCCAGGCTACCATTGTTTGTTTCACTACCTCCTCTTCTCTGTCAAATTTTAAAAGATAGCCGTACATGTTGGTTATGAATTTTTCCTCTGGTACTAATAGTATTTTATCTATTTGTTGTGGTGTTCTATCTATGCTGAATTCTTCTAAATATTTTTTGTATTTTGTTTGCAACTGTAAATAAGGCCACCAATCTATCATTATCCCTTCTTCTTTCAATTTTTGGTTTGTCTTCAAGATCCCTTGGTCATCTAATATTTGATTATATCTAATCATCTTACAGCTGTGTGAAAGTCCTGCACGCTTTATGGTTTATGACATTTTTTGGATAGGCCATTGATTTTGTGATATTTTATGCTAACTGCTATGCAAATATTGTTATATTTAAATAAATACTGGTGGTTTTTAAGTGAAAAGCATAAGCTTTTTGCAATTTGGTGCTGTTTGGATGGGGATTGTGAATTTTCTTGCATGCTTACAATGCATGCTTACAATGACTATGAAAACAGATTAACTGATGCATACCTGTTGCAATGACTAAGGCCGATGCTAGTGTTTTGTTTACATTTTTATTGTTTGTGGCCCTTAAAAGGTAACCAAACATGATTACTAATATGAAATTGGCCAGCCGTTATTGCTTATCACCAGGCAGCATTGCTTCGGCATAGACTGTATAAGCCTTTGCACATGATCTTTGGTGACAATGTAGTGCCAGGCTGCAATAATGGATTTAATCAGCTCTTGCTTGGTCTTCAGATGCTTCTTGCTTATTTCGTAACCAATTTTGGCCCACAAGTTCTCAATTGGGTTCAAATCTGGGCCAATCCAGGAGTCGAACACCATACTTCTTCATCCACTGCTGGACAGACTTGGCTTGATGACAAGGAGCGTTGTCATCCTGGAAGTAAAAGTCTTTCCCTACCAGTTGCTGAGCTGAAGGAAGCATGGTCTTTTCCAGGACGATAACATGCTGCTTGGAATTCATGATTATTCCCTGCATGATTTGTATCCGACCAATACCAGAAGCAGCGATACAGCCCCAGATCATCACATGCAATGGATGCTTCACAGATAGATTCAGGCAGTACGGCCTAAATTCTTCAGCTGGAAATCTTCTGACATACTTATTGCACTGATTCCCATTCAAGTAGAAATTGCTCTCATCACTGAAGATGACCTTTGCCCACTGTTCGTTGGTCCACTTGGCATACTTCTTGGCCCATGCACATCAATGAGAGCGGTGAACGTCTGTGAGCAAAGATTTACTTCGAACCCTGCAGCCTTTGAGTCCTCTGGCAAGCAGTTTGCAACACACTGTGCTTGTGCCCACTTTTACATCACATGTTTCACCCCAAATTCTTGTAATCTGAGGTGAGGTGAGCTTCCTGTCAGCCATCGAAATGCATTGCAGAGCCCATCTTGCCCTTTTGTTGACTTTCTTGGTCTTCCAGAGTGGAGCCTGTCATCAATTGAACCAGTTATTTGGTATTTTTCAACCACTCTGCTCACTGTGGTGCGATGGCATTTCACTCTCTTGGCTATTTCTGTACAGGAATAACCCTCTTCATAAAGCACAATGATGCGATGCTGCTGCTCAGTACTGGTGAAAGCAAAGGCCTTCATCCTTGCCCACAGCCAGAGCTAAATTAAATTTCTCGATGCTTTTCATGCCTATTTATAGTCAGAGAGTATGACAACATTGATTGGCCCATAGATTTAGCCTCTGTGCATTTTGATTGGTCAGCCAAAGCTCACTGCTGATCGGCTATTTTTGATCCTAACATTCTCAAAAATGCAAGTTGTGTTTGTTTTAGCACATAAACTCACTCAAAACCTTAAAAAGACTTTGGTTATATTAATAAAAATTATGCATCTCAATCTGACTACAGGAATTTCCATCAAAGTACTAATTTTGTGTGGTTTCTATGAATGAAAAGTTGATTAAACGTGTAAATACAGCTTAAAACTGAAAGCGTGCAGGACTTTTTCACACAGCTGTATTTATATCCAGAGTGTTTGGGTAGATCATTGCTTCCATAGTGGAAAGCCAGCCTGGTATTTTAATATAATGTTTTTTCCTAATTTTACTCCAAATCTCTAATAGTGCCTCTCTAATTCGATGATTTAGGAAGTGTGAACGTGTCTTATTTCTCTTCTCCCACAGAACAGCATGCCAGCCAATTTGTAGGTCATGTCTTTCAAGGATTAATATTATCTTATTGCTTAGGGATATCCATTCTTTGATCCATATTAGTGCTGCTGCATGTTGGTATAATTCCCAGTCAGGGAGTCCAAAGCCATCTCTGTATCTATTCTCTTGAAATAATTTTAACCTTACACGGGGATTTTCCCCCTCCCATATAAATTTAGTCACCACCCTATTCAACTCCCCCCCCCCAATTGTTTAATTTTATAGTAACCATCTGAAATAGATATAACCATCTTGTAACAGGTTCATCTTTATTGTGGCAATCTTTCCTACTAAGGATAGCTGTAATTTACCCCATATTTCTAAATCCTTTTTCGTTCAATTCATTAATTTATCATAATTATCCTCTTTTAATGACTAACATCTTGATGTCAACCAGATACCTAAATATTTAATTGGTCAACCAGATACCTAAATATTTAATCTTATTCGTTATTTTCAGTTCTATTTCCTTTTCTAACTCTCTCTTTTGATGTTCTGTAAGGTTTTTGACTAGCATTTTAGTTTTATTTTTGTTAATCTTGAGTCCTGCTACCATACCAAATTCTTCTATTTCTTTTAATAGGATTTTCCCAACCTCATTTGGATTTTCTATGAAGAATACCATATTGTCCGCAAATGCTTGTCTTTTGTATTCTCCCTTCTTTATTTTAGTTTCTGTGATTTCTTTATTCTTCCTAATTTGTGTTAGCAAGATTTCTATTGCAAGAATAAAGATCAAAGGTGACATTGGACATCCCTGTCTCACTCCTTTTGCTATATTGAATCTTTCGGTAAAATCACCGTTAACCATTATGCTTGCTTTCTGACTAAAGTAGATTTCTGCTACCATCTTTTCGAATTTTGGCCCAAATTTCATCTCTGTTATTTGCTGTAAGAAGAATTCCCAATTTAGATTGTCAAAGGCTTTTTGCGCATCCAGAAAAATCAGTGCTGCTGATTTCTCTAGTTGCATTTTGAAATATTCCAATACATCCATTATTGTCCTAATATTATCTCTAATTCGTGTTTTAGGGAGGAAGCCATTTTGATCCACATGCATTATTTCATTCAAGATTATTTCATTTTATCTGCCATTATTGTCATCAATATTTTATAATCAGCATCTAGCAGGGAGATTGGCCTATAATTTTGAATTTGAGAATGATCAGTACCTTCTTTTGGTATCAAAGTTATGTATGATTCTGCCCACGATGTTGGTAATTTTGCTTCTAATAACGCTTTGTTATATACCTCTAGCATCAATGGTTCCATAGTTTCATACATGATCTTATAAAAATCCCCTGGGATCCCATCTGGTCCTGGTGTCTTGTTGTTTTTCTGTTTATCAATGGCTTTTTTCATGCCTATGTGTGTTATTTTCTTATTTAAAAATTCTCTATTCTCTTCTGAAATTAATGGTAACTTTTTCTCTTTTAGGTACTGTTCTATCTTCTCCCCCTCTATTTTATCCTGACTGTATAGGTTTTCATAGTAATTTTGTACGATCCTTTTTTTCCATCCATTTGATTTTGGGGGTTCCCCTTATCATCTTGCATGTTTTGTATTAATTTCTTTTCCCTTTCCTTCTTTAATTTGTAGGCCAGCCATCTTCCTGGCTTCTTTGCTTATTCAAAAAAATTCTGCCTAATTGATTTTATTTTTTTGCATATTCCTCCTGATTTAGCAGATTTAGTTTGTGTTTAATTAAATCTCTTTCTTTTTAATTTTATCATTTTGCGGTTTCTCCTGTAGAGCTTTTTCTATTCTTTTTAATTCTTCCTGTAATTCATTTTGTTTTTTTGTTTTTTCCTTTATTTCTTCAGGCTATGTATGCTATTGTTACTCCTCTTGTATAGGCTTTTGCAGTGTCCCATAGATTCTGTAAGGTTGTTTCTTTGTTGTTGTTTTCTCTAGGGAAGAATTCCATTTCCTTTTTAATGAGTTGTGTGTTTTCTTTTTCTTTTAGTATCTGTGTATCTAATCTCCATCTTCTATTTTTTTGGTGGACTTTCCAAATTAACTGTAGGGGATTATGATCTTCCCAGGTATTGACCATTATTTCTATATTTGTTACCTCATTTACCAATTCTTTATTCATCCAAATCATATCTATTCTGGACCATGATTGGTGTAGGTTTGAATAGAATGTATATCTGCTTTCTTCCCCATTTAACTCCTTCCAACTATCTCTTAAATTTAACTCATGGGCCATATCAAAGAAAAATTTTGGTAATATTTTCTTCCTTTTCTTATTTATTTTTTTTGTTACTTTTATCGTCCTTGTTAATATTCACCACTGCGTTAAAATCCCCTATCAAACAGATGTTTTCCTGTCCTGATTCTATTATTTTTTCATGAACTTTACCATAGAATTCTTTTTGATTTTCGTTTGGGGTGTAGATTATTACTACCGTGTTTCTCCAACAATACGGCCTCCACCAATAGGAAGCCCCACCATGTTTTATTGGCATAAAATCAAATTAAGCCCCTCCCCCCAAATTAAGGACCATATTAAACATGCAAAATGGGGGGGGGAATGGCGGGGGGGGCTTGCCGTTAGGAAGTACTTTTGTTGCATGCCCGGATATGGTGCTGCTTGCGTTGGTGGGGCACTTCATATCGGGAGACCTTCCACCACCATTGCTTTCCCTTCTCCCTTGCTGCCGCAGCGTTTAGAGCAACGCCGTGGCATTTGGTGCAGCCATGCGCGGCCAGCCAGGGCTCCTCCCTGCAACCGGAGCCCTGCGGAGACACTTGGCTTCAGGCGTTACTGTTGCCTCCTTCCCTTTGCCTTCGAAGGTAAAGCCAATTCTTTTAAAAATGACACCCTACTACAACAAAGACTCCCCTGCCCGAGAGGGCAGCCCAACCCCACATGGGGAGGCGAATCTCCCGGGGCTGCAGCGCAGGATCGGCCCACCCCGGGAGAAGCACCCAGCCGCCATCCCTGCCTGGCGCCGGGCATAGCGCGAAGAGCTTTGTCTGGGGCACCCAGCACAGCTGACAGGCAGGCCCTCCTGCCTGGCAGCAGAGCTCTCACCAAGGCAGCGCGCGCCTCCCCACCGGGCCCTCCGCTCATCCCACCAGGGCCACGCCAGAGCCGTGCGGGCTGGGCAGAGCAGGGAAAGCGAGCCACAGGTGCGCGCCTGCCTGCCAAGCGAAAGAGCCAGGCCGACCCAAGCTTGGCTTCTTTCCCAAGTCCCTCCAGCCCGAACCCGAAGGGGCCACCGGGAGAGGCCGCCCCGAGGCAGTGATAGCACCCACCCATCCGTGGACAGGGAGGCAAGGCGACAGCCTGCGTCACGTCCTCCTCCGAGCTGAGCCCCGCCGAGTCAGTACCTCTGCCTGATGCCCATTCCGCTGCAGCATTTGGAGCTGCCGGCACATTTGGAGATGCGTGGGGACGGGGACGGGCTGGGTGAGGGGTGGAAAGAACGGGCAGCTTTGGGCTCTCTCCGCCGGCCAGGGAAGCAGCGCTACCATCACCTCGCCTCCCTGTCCGCAGACGGGTGGGCGCTATCACTGCCTTGGGCAGCCTCTCCCGGTGGCACCTTCGGTTTCGCGCTGGAGAGACTTGGAAAGGAAGCCAAGCTCAGGTCGGCCCGGCTTTTTTGCTTGGCAGGCAGGCGCGCACCCGCGGCTCACTTTCCTGGCTCTGTCCAACCCGCATGGCTCTGGCGCGGCCCTGGTGGGATGAGCGGAGGGTCCGGCAGGGAGGCGCTCACTGCCTTGGTGAGAGCTCTGCTGTCGGGAAGGAGGGCCCGCCTGTCAGCTGCGCTGGGCACCCCAGGCGAAGCTCTTCACGCTCTGCCCAGCGCCAGGCAGGGATGGCGGCTGGGCACTTCTCCCGAGGTCGGCCAATCCTGCACTGCGGCCCCGGGAGATCCGCCTCCCCACATGGGGCTGGGCTGCCCTCTCGGGCAGGGGAGGCTTTGTTGTAGTAAGGTGTCATTTTTAAAATAATTGGCTTTACCTTCAAAGGCAAAGGGAAGGCGGCGACAGGAGCACCTGAAGCCAAGTGTCTCCGCAGGGCTCCGGTTGCAGGGAGGAGCCCTGGCTGGCTGCATGTGGCTGCGCCAAACGCTGCGGCGTTGCTCTAACGCCGCAGCAGCAAGGGAGAAGGGAAAGCAACGGTGGCGGAAGGTCTCTGGATACGAAGTGCCCCACCAACACTGAGGTCAACATCCAAGCTGTCGCCGCCCGCCCACCCGAGGATGCAAGGGGGAATTAAGTCACCCCCGAAAAGACGGCCTAGCCGTTTTTTCGGGGGTCAAAAAAAAATAAGGCCCGGCCTTATTTTGTGAGAAACACGGTAGTAAAAATATTTTTTGTTGAATTTTAATTTCTATCATTAATTTTTTCCACTGTCATCAGCGTAAATTTGTTTTGCATTTATTTTTTCTTTAATGTATACCGTGATCCGTTTTTGTTTCTAGTCTGCCAATGAAACAAATAATTTCCCTAATTTTGTTTGTTCTAAATAGATTTTATTTTGTTTTTTGATATGAGTTTCTTGGAGACATATTATGTCTGCCTTTTGTTTCTGGAGTTTTGTAAAAGTTTGTCTCCTTTTTATTGGGGAATTTAGTCCATTGATGTTTATAGATATTAACTTAATCTCATTTTCCATCCTATTGTCTATCTCAATGGACTAAATAACCTCTCCACCTTTCTTTTTCATTCTTTTTTTAAAAATTTAATACAATCAAAGGGTCAATCTCACAACCTTATATCCAGTTAACTCACTACAATATAATATCACCACTTAATAATTATTTATGATATTGCTTCGTAATGACACAACTATCTAGATAAATTTCATACAATGACAATATTCTATATTCTATTTACTTAGCTTACTTACAATCAGCAATAACCAAAAGTACTGAACAGAAATTCCTGATTCTCTATATGGTTACAGAAACAGTTACTTTTTCTTTTCTCTGTTGAATAATAGTACATACTCATACATATGCTTCTTAAATTTTTGACTAATACTCTAGTCATATAAAATTAAGCTGTGTACTCTAAATCAATTATAGGTTATTAATATTATTGATTATGTTTGTGCTTAACATGATTCACCTCCACTCTGGCTTCTATTAAATAACTAAACAACGTACAATCTTGTAATAAGGCACTTTGTTTTAGGACTATCTTATTTTTCACCTTAGTTTCACGTTCTCTGTTAATTTGAAACACTCTCTCCAACGTCTGTTGCCTAAGCCATTCCATCCTATAGCACATTGTTGTTGTTTCTTCTTCCTCTCGATCAGCCTTTTTCAATTTTACTCTTCTCCAAAGCATCCGGGTCCTTTCATCTGCTACCATCCACTCTAACCAGTCCTTACACCTTCGCTCGCCTTCTTCACTTTCGTTTCTCTTCTACTCTTCAGCAATTCAAAACAGCTCCTTCCCTCTAGTTCCATCTCTCTGACTCTGACTCTCTCACTTCTCTCTCTGTCCAACTTTCTGGCTTCCCTCTTCACTTTCACTTATGCTCGCTCTCGCCACGTCCTCTCTCTTAATCTGCTCTTTCTGGCAACGTTCTGCTTCTGCCTTTGCGATATCACTCACTCTGCCAATTTGCCATTTTCATTTGAGACTTTTCGCCTCTCTGTCTGAGTTTCTCTCATCTTCCAGCTGATCTCTGGACTTCACCTCTCCTTTCGCACTGTCATTTCTCCTTCAGTTCCTGGGATTGTTGCTCCTGTCCAATGCTATTCACTGCCAATCTTCTTCCAAGTCTAGCGGCTGTCACAGCCTCTGGTCAGCCATATTAGAATGACTGGCACTTTCATGCTGGATTTGGAGGGTTTCCCTTTGTTGCAGCGTGTGGTTGCCTTTCACCACACTGCACCCCCCCAGCTTCCCCTCTTTACTGCGTGTCCCTCTGAGATCTGCAACCCCTTGGAGGGCTCCTAGCACAAGAGATCAGGTCCAGGGAATAGACCCTGTTCTCTTTCCCCGCACCTGCTATGATGTCACTGCCCTGGTTTTTCTTTGAAGATGTTTAGCTTCTCATCCAAGAAGCTTCTTCAGCTCATGAATTACATGAAACTTCCAACACTCATCAAATCAATGTGTAAGAACATGAGAGTAACCCATCTGCCTTAGGCCTATGTAGCCAACATTCCATTTCACAGAGTGGCCTACCCAGAGACATCTAGGAAGTCCACAAATAGACAATCAGAGCAGAGCTCCTCTCTTGTTGCATTTGTGCACCTAGTACATAGAGTGGACTTTCCATGGCTAATAGCATTGAGAGATTTGTCCTTCAGCAATTTGTATAGTCTTCAATATAATATCTCAGGAAAGCAAATTACACATACATGCTGGGTGGTAAAATATATTTTCAATTTTAAATCTACTAGTTGATTTCATTGAAGAGGTATATAGAATGATTACAAAATGTATAGATGACACAAAATTGTATAATATCCTTTATGAATTATTAAAAATGGGCTGAAAATAGCACATTGGGTTTAACAGAGAGAAATACTTCACTTAGGACAGGGGTTCCCAACCCTTGGTTTGTGGAACAGAACTGGGTCGCAGCATTCCAAAAACCAGGCTGTGTGAACAAGCAAAGCCCCATCTGTGGGATGCAGGCAGCATGCAAAACCACATCCTTTCTGGTCTGTGGAAAACCTCTCTCCATGGAACTGGACCCTGGTACCCAAAAGGTTGGGGGGGGGTGTGATTTAGGAGATAGAAATCAAATATACAAATTATCAATTTTGGCAATAGTAATTTTGAAACAGATCTTGGAATATTATTTGATTATACACTATGTATGTGTCTGCAATGCGAAGTGGGTACAAAAAGGCACAACTTTATACTGCATCAAAGATTGAATATTGAATATTGAAATAATAGTACAGATAGTCCTCACTTAATGACCATTTGTTCAACGATCATTTGAAATTATTGTGATACTGAAAAAGGAGACTGATGACAGACCTTCAAAGTTCCAGCCATTACATCACTCCCCGCTGTCATATAATTTTGAACAGGGTGCTTGGCAACTGCCTGGCACTTACAGTGTTCTACTATTCCTGTAATCACCATTTGCAACTTGGATTTTCCCAAGCAAAGTCAATGGGAAACTAGCAGGAAAAATTGCAAGTTGGTTTAGTAAGTTACCCACATCCTGTCTTGTCTGACAGTGTTCACCTGAGACATGCTGCCTTGCACTGTGCCTCATGGTCCATTCATGCACCTTCCCCAACCTGGCAGCAGCCAACCCTGGCCCCATCACACATGGATCATGCCTTACTTGTCTATTGATCTGATTACAAACCACCTAAAATTCATTTAACAACTCATGATCATCATTTAACTATGCCCACATATCTAAGCCACAGAAATTCCAGTCCTAATTACTATCGTTAACTAAGGATTATCTGTATTCCACTGTATTTTGTGTTGGCCAAACTACACCTTGAGCATTCTCTCTATTTCTGGTACAGTATCCCACAGGGGATACAGCATTCTTCAGTTAACCTAATGGATCTTAAATGGAAGACCATCTAGCCTACTAATATTATGTCTATTCTAAAACATATCCAAAATAGAAACCTTTGGATTTCTTACAAGTACAGCACCTCTTTCATTAAAACAACCTCTCCTTTTTTCCAGAAAATATTTTGAAACACAATTTTGATCATTTTAAGGAGCTGACCAATTAAAATCAATGACACTTTTTTTTTCAGGCTCACATGAAAGCATGAAAAAAGAGAGACTGCTTTAATGAATAGCAGAAGGTAGCTCTGCTCATGCTAGGTCCAACATACTTCTTCAAATTACTGTCAAAGAACTGTTGTTCATGAAGCTTGATTTGACTGCAAAGTTGTCCAGTTTTAATGAGCTACTCTGAAGTAGGCTTTTCTCTTCTAAGTGAACCCTTCAGCACATCTGTAACTTTTAATAAGCTTAATTATTGTACTGGGGGATCTAGATGAGACTCTTAGGCAAAGTATCTAAAGGGATCTGGCTCATCATTTGTAAAAAGTCTGAGATGGCGTAACACATATTCCTTTTCTGAGGAGTTTTGAGGCTGTACCTTTTACAATCTTTCATTCAATATGATCCATAAATGAACTATTATATGTTGGTATGTGTATTTAGTATTAATCATGTGACAAAAAAATTAGTAGTTGCTCTCAAAAGTTATTTGATGGGCAGATAATTTCCAGATTGTTTTCTAAAGAGATAAGTAACTCTGAAATGTTACAGATAACAACTTAGTGGAGAGCTATAAGCAATCTAGTGTTTGAAAATGATTTAGTACAAATATATTTGTCATTTCACTCTGGCATATTGTACAACTATTCTGCTACATCTAGTATTCCGAATACTAGATCATAACCAAATACTAGATCATAACCAAAAGAGCTAATCTGACCAATAATTCTGCTTTAATAATATATAATAAATCTTAGTAGAAGTATGAAACACTAGAGCACCCAAAATTGCATGTTTTACCATTGAATATTTTTTTGGAATTTAATTATATAGCTACATTGTAGGAACAAAGTTGTATTTGAAGTTGCTTTTAGCTTCCTTTTCTAAATTGTACTTTTTAACTTTTAAAGAAAAGTATTATTTAGGAAGAAGCCAACAATGGTTTCTATTAATTATGACCAGGGGGTGGGATACAAATACTACTGGTTCTGCGGCCATGGCTAGATGGGAGTGGCTAGGTGGGCATGGCCATGTGACTAGGTGGGCGTGGCTTCTTTTTTTGTGCAGCACCCCCCCCCCTCCATTTTTTTGCCTCCTGGGTGAAGCAGTAAGACAGCAAGCGGGAACCCGGCACAGCTGATCGTCGGAACAGCTGATCGTTGAGAGGAAAAAAAAATACTGCTTTGGCTGAACCAGTAGCTATTTTTTTACTACTGGTTAGCTCAAAATGGGCCAAACCAATAGAATCCCACCATTGGTTATGACCAGTTTTATATGTATGAAATAAATATTAGAATACTCATTGTCAGGCTACAGAACTTTTCCCATTCAATCAACAAGAATGAACTTCTGAAACCAAACATATCAAAAGGAATCCTTTATTGAGATGAGACAATTCATGTAGGGATTAAAAGCAGCATTTAAGATGCCTCAGGCATGCAGGGATAGATAAGAGAGCTTAAGACCCCTCTCCTTCTCTTGATGGGTATTTAATAAAACAAAGAGCCAGCATGTTTATTCCCCCCCCTCCTCTTCTGAGAACGATCTTTTTTGAGGTTCCCAGGAGACATCTCCCAGCAGGAATTTTTATGGTCTCTTCATCCTGTGGCTGTCTCTTTCAAAGGTGACTGGGTTCTGGGCATCTGGTCTCTGTCCCTCCATAGTATATCATGGGTTATCCAAATTCAATATAAGATTTAATATATCCAGGTTACATCAAAAAGGATTTCTTATACCAATCCCCCCTCCTCCTTCTTCCATGAGGAATGGCAGATACACGGATCTGACACTCATATTGAATGGTTAATTACAGATTAAAGTGCAAAATTTATGATGAAAAGTATAAAGAGTATAAATAGTTACACAACATATTGTTATAAAATGACATTACAATATTATTATAGAATGGCATCACAATACATATATTGATTTAACTGTGGTTTTGCCACTATTTGTACTGCACTAAAGAAAAAAATAGCAGTTTAGTACAACTTAACAAAATTAACAGATGTACTTATCTAAATAAATTACGATATAGAAATAAACTGCTATGTCAAAGTGTTTCTTAAGAAACCTGCATAATTTGCTTGTTAGGAAAAAATTAACTGCAGGGTATTTATAGTATGGTGCAAGATCTTCATTACTGTTCTTCTAATTTAATAATGTGTCATAGATTTCTCTGTAATTCTTAAGGTTTTTTAGAGAATATGTGGTCACTTCTTTATTTTAGAGTAATATTATGTCTATCTTATTAGCATATTAAAAATCGGGCATACTGTGAAAGCATGGTAATTACAACTATGTGTTGATAGGGATGCACCTAAGAGCATATTAAGGTAATAAAGTAAGAGTATACTCTACTTCTAGGGGACTCAGAAATTCATGACCTCCATAGTCATTATGGATTGAGTTGGTATGTGAATGGTAGATGAAGGACATTGTACATAGGCTTTTGCTATGATTAGATTACTTCGTGATATGGATAAGCTCCTGGCTGCTAGTGATCTCCATAAGTAATAGTAGCGATTAAAATGGTTTCTCTTAGAGGTATATCGGTATATATAAAAAAGTAGTTGAATCTGAAGTAAATCTATGCTGACAAAGATGGAAGAATGCTATGGATTGAAATACCAACAAATCTAAAACAAATGTTGCTTGTGGTAATCTATGCACCAAATAAAGATCAGAAGGATTTTTACCACAAACTACACCAGTAAATAATAGAGATAGAAAAGAAAATATATGCCTAGCACCAAGGACTATATAGAGAAGGAGAAGGAGGAGGAGGAGGAGGAGGAGGAGGAGGAGGAGAAGGAGAAGGAGAAGGAGAAGGAGAAGAAGAAGAAGAAGAAGAAGAAGAAGAAGAAGAAGAAGAAGAAGAAGAAGAAGAAGAAGAAGAAGAAGAAGAAGAAGAAGAAGAAGAAGAAGAAGAAAGTCGTCTGCCAAATACATTCTTTGAGATGACACAAGAACTTAATCTACGGGATACATGGAGAGAGTTAAATCCAAAGAAGAATCAATATACTTTTTTTCAAATCCCCATAACTCTTGGTCAAGAATTGACATGGTTTGGATGAACCTGGAATTAAGAAGGGACCTACAAGAAATAGATATAATGACAAATACTTGGGCGGTTCATAGTCCCCTAAAAGTGAGATGGACTTTAAACCAAAGAGTTCTAAAGGAAAAATAACTATGTGCAAATGATGGAAAAAGAATTGGAATTATTTCTTAAAGAAAACAAAAAAGAACAAACAACATTGCAAAATTTGTGGGATACAACCAAAGCATATATTCGGGTTTAACGATAGCATATGTGGCATGAAGGAATAAGGAAAAGAGGAAACAACAAATGATACTGCAGGAAGAACTTAAAAAATTGGAACTCGCGTTACAAAAAGAACCCCAAAACAATAAAATTAAAGGAGAAAGAGACTTGAGATGAGAATGCAAGATGAGAATGGTAATCTACATTATCGGACAGAGGGGGGGAAAAACATTGCCCCCCAAAAAATTTAAGACGTTATATAGCCAAGAGGATGTATTAGAAGAGAACATTGAACAATACCTAAAAGAGAGGGGATCTATCTACAATATCAGATATAGTAAGGGAAACGACAAAATAACTATGATGGAAATGAAAGAGGCAATTACAAAACAAAAATAATAATAAAACACCAGGACCGGATGGACTTCCTGCGGAATTATATAAAGATATAAAAGAACCATTTGAAAAGCTAATGTTAGACCTATATAATGAAGTCCTAGAACAAGCCAGACTACCGAACTCATGGACAGAGGAATATATTACATTAATATTAAAGGAGGATGCAGACAACCAGCAGATTAAAAATTATAGGCCTATCTCACTACTAAATGCTATAAAATATTTGCCACTATAATTGTGGAAAGGATTAAAAAATTATTAAATGAAATTATCCACCCAGACCAAAATGGGTTCTTACCAAAAAGGCAACTGAGAAATAATACTAGAATGATTATGAATGTGTTGGAATTTTATGAAGCTCACCCCGAGAAACAAATACCATTGATATTTTTAGATGCATAAAAAGCATTCAACAATTTAAATTGGCAGTTTCTTATATCAATTAAATATTATGAACTTTGGGGAAAAATTTGTGGGGATGATAAGCGTAATATATTCTACTCAAACAGCCAAATAGTAATAAATGGGGAATTAACAGAGAAATTTAATATAGCCAATGGTGTAAGACACGGGTGCCCATTATCTCCCTTATTATTTATATTATCGCTAGAAGTACTATTAACACATATTAGACAACAACAAGAAATAAAAGGTTTAAAAATAAAAAAGGAATATAAAATACAGGCATTTGCAGATGATTTGGTATTTATTATAGAGGAACCTCTAGAAACAGGAATTAAATTAATACAAGAAATAGAAGAATTTGGCAAGGTAGCAGGACTTAAAATAAATAAAGATACGACAAAAATAATATCTAAAAATATTACTCATAACCAGCAAAAGAATTCAGAGAGAAAATTGGAAATACAGATAGCTAAGAAAGTAAAATATCTTGGAATCAGACTGACAGCAAAATGCTCATCAATAAAAGAAGATAACTATAATAAACTAGTACTACAAATAAAAAAAATGTGGACAACTGGGGGAAATTAGAACTATCATTAATTGGAAGAATTGCTACAATTAAAATGAATATACTACCAAAAATTTTATCTTTTCCAAACGGCACCAATAAAATTAGAAAAGAAATGTTTCGAAGAATTGAATAAAATAATAATAAAGTTTGTCTGGCTAGGGAAAACTCCCCGAATAAAATTAAAATTACTTCAAGATAGTGGAAATAAGAGAGGCTTTGGATTCCCCGATTGGGAGTTATACTATCAAGCAGCAGCCGTGACTCGGATAAAGGATTGGATAGATTTAAAAAATAAAAGGACATTGACAATAGAGGGTCATGACCTGCAATTAGGCTGGCATGCATTCATCTGGGAAGGGAAAAATACATTTCATACATTCTTCCAGAGACATCTAATGCTCTCCTTTACATTTGGAGGAAAATTAAGAGAACCCACTATATGAAAATACCAATCTGGTTATCAACCATGGAGACAGTGATATACCCCAATGTACTAGACTTAAATAAGATAGTAAGGTATAAAGAGTTATTAGATGATCGAGGGAGTTAAAGTCAAAACAAGAGTTGAAATATCAAGGAACAGAGTTAGATTGGTAGCCGGGCCTGCAAATACAGTCAAGATATAAAAAGGATTTAGAAAAAAATATGGCTTCTATACAGAACAACAAGAGCTTGATAAAATAATACAGGGGACCAAGGAAAAAATGATAAGTAAAGCATATAATTATTCCCTGAGATTTAAAATGGAAGAAGAAATGGTCAAGGAAATTATGATAATTTGGGCAAAAAACTTTGGCTATAATATTGAATTAAAATACTGGGAAAAACTGTGGAAAAAAAGTTATGAATTAAAAATGTCCTGCAACCTATAAAGAAAATTTATGTAAAATGTTTTATCATTGGCATTTACCCTCAGCAAGATTAGCAAAAATGTTCCCAAATAGATTGGCGGAATGTTGGAGATGTAAAACACAAACAAGGTACATTCTTTCATATGTAGTGGACGTGCATAGAAGCTAGGAAATATTGGATTAAAGTAAGGAAATGGCTAGAGGAAGTTATGAAACAAAAAGAATTGAAACTAGAATTATTTATGCTAGGTATAATAAAACGAAACTTAAGTAAGAAAATTCAGTATATGATACTCCACATAACAACTGCAGCTAGAATTGCCTATGCACAAAATTGGAAACAGGACAACACTCACTCAGAGGATATGGTGATTTAAAAAAAGTGCTTGGTTGTGTGGAGATGGATAGACTGACTATGGAATTAAAAGACAAAGAATATACGGAATATTATATGATCTAGGACACATGGTACGATTGGTTAGAGAATAGTAGTAAAGATTATACATAAAGGTTACTTAAGATTGATAGTAAGATGAAAGGGAAATATATACTAAACTGGCAGGAATAGCTAACACCCAAGAAGATAGGCTCAAGATCCAGATGGATCGTGACAGACTGGGCCATATTTAACAAAATAAAATTCAATGTAGAGAAAAGTAAAGTCCTACACTTAGGCCAGAAAAACCAAAAGTACACAGATAGATTGGGTGAAACCAGGCTTAATAGCAGTAACTGTGAGAGAGATCTTGGAGTCTTAGTGGACAACCAGCTAAATATGAGCCAGCAGTGTGCAGCAACAGCCAAAAAAGCTAATGCAATCCTAAATTGCATTAACAGAGGGATATAATCAAGTGGTATTAGTGAGGTATTATACTACTCTATAAAGCCTTAGTAAGACCACACCTAGAGTACTGTATCTAGTTTTGGTCACCACACTATAAAAAAGATGATGAGACTCTAGAAAAAGTACAGAGAAGAGCAACCAGGATGATTAGGGGACTGGAGACTAAAACATATGAAGAATGGTTACAGGAACTGGGCATGGCTAGTCCAGTGAAGAGAAGAACCAGGGGAGACATGACAGCAGTGTTCCAATATTTGAGGGGCTGCCACAGAGGAAGAGTCAAGTTATAAGCACTCGAAGGCCAGACAAGGAATAATGGATGGAAACTGAAGAAGGAGAGATTTAACCTGGAAATAAGGAGAAACTTTCTGACAGTGAGAATAATCAACCAATGGAACAGCTTGCCCTCGGAAGTTGTGGGAGTGCCATCACTTGAAACTTTCAAGAAGAGATTGGACTCCTATTTGTCAGAAATAGTGTAGGGTTTCCTGCTTGGGCAGGGGTGATCTACAAGGTCCTTCCAACTCTGATTATGTGTTATCTGTTATATATATTTGTATTTGCGAAAAGGTAAAATATATATGTAAGAATATCAATATAACAACAACAATGTATATAGTGGAAAGGAAGAAAAATGAAAATACTATTAGGTAATTATGAGTGATACCAATACTGAAGCATTGTAAAGATTGGGAATGTGGTATAAATGATGAAATATGCGTAATAAAAATATTTTTAAAAAATATGGTTTCTCTTCCAATGGATTTTTAGCAACCAGAATCCTAGGCATTTTTCAAGCATCTTGGTAGGCAATTGTGATTATATTCTTGTTCTCAAAAGCAAGATGTAATATTTGAGCAACTTGTTTGTAAATCCTGGGAACTTTGGCCTTATCAGGGAGTTCTAGGAAATGAAATTATAGAAGAAGCACCTGGAGTGCTGGGGAAGAAACTAGGATTTAACTTGACTGAGCAATCATATCAATAAGGGCAGATTTAGGTAGTAAGAAAGATTACCTTGATAGAGATAAACAGGATCCATTACCTAGGCAAAAGGGGTTGAAGCAATCTTTAATTCTAAATGAGATAACATTCGGAAGTGACTCAGGTAGATGATTTTGTAATTCATTGAACAATAAGAAAGGGGTGGAGATGCAGAACAGCTATGCAGAATTCTTTTGTTATAACAATCTCAATAAAAATAGTTTTATCCTATCTGTGTAGTTGATTTCCTAGTCTGATGTGTCTAATTGGATTGATAAGAGACTTGCTCCCTTATGGGAGAGATGAATAGGAAGATTCGGCAAACAGTCCCAGTGAGTCAATCACATAACACTTTGATGACAAAGTTGTTCATATTTATTCAGGCCAGGACTTTGTATTGATAGGTCTGAGGAGGAACAGGCTCCTTAAGATTTGGACAATATCGTCCTGTTTGCTTTTAGGAAAACTATTAAAATATTAATTATTAAAACTATTAAAATATTATTAAAACTATTAAAATATTAAAATAATATTAAGATTTCAATCAAGCAAATTTAAGGAAAGAGCTCCCAAAATATGTCCAGCATGTAAATTGTCCCACCAGAGGCAAAAATACTTTAGACCACTACTACACAACAGTAAAAGATGCTTATAGGTCTTTACCATGAGCAGCTGTGGGACACTCTGACCATTGCATGATTCACCTTGTACATGCCTACAGACAAAGACTTAAAACCATTAAAACAATAATTAAATCAATGAAGACTTGGTCGGATGGGGCAAAGCTGAAACTCCAGGCCTGCCTTGATTGCACTGATTGGAATGTTTTTGAAGATGCCTCTGCAGACCTAGATGAGCTTACAGATACTGTAACATCATATGTTAGCTTCTGCGAAGACTTATGTGTACTAACAAGAAACCTGCAAATATATAGTAACAATAAACCTTGGTTCACAGCTAAACTTAAGCAGTTACGTCATTCCAAAGAGGAAGCCTACAGAAAAGGTGACAGGATGCTATACAACCAGGCCAGAAACATATTAACAAGAGAGATCAGAGCAGCAGAAAGAAGCTACTCTGAAAAGTTAAAGAATCAATTCTCAACAAATGAACCAGCAACATGTGGAAAACTCTTTAAAACATCACTGGCTTCAGCAAACCTCCTTCCCAAGCAGAAGGAAATCAACAACTAGCAGATGACCTGAATGTGTTTTACTGCAGGTTTGAAAGGAAACTACAGTCACCTATCTCCACAACCCGCATCTCAAACACACCAACAACAGCCAAGCCTTCTACAACTGGCCCCAATCCATTGGGCTCACAACCTCTGGTGATCATAGAAAAAGAAGTGCAAGATCTATTACACAGACAGAAGCCAGGAAAAGCACCAGGGCCAGATAAGATAACTCCTTCTTGCTTAAAAGTCTGTGCTGACCAATTGGCCCCCATCTTCACCCGAATCTTCAATAGATCACTAGAGATGTGCTATGTTCCTTCCTGCTTCAAACGTTCTACCATCATCCCAGTGCCAAAGAAGCCCTCCATCAAGGAACTGAATGACTACAGACCAGTTGCTCTAACATCTGTAGTTATGAAAATTTATGAAAGGCTTGTGCTGTGCTGTCCCATCTGAAAACCATCACGGATCTGCTGTTAGATCCCATGCAGTTTGCATACCGAGCAAATAGATCGACAGATGATGCTGTTAACATGGCTCTGCATTACATCCTACAACACCTTGAATCTCCAAATACCTACGCAAGGGTCCTCTTTGTAGACTTCAGTTCAACATTCAATACCATCATTCCAGACACTCTTCTAACTAAATTAAACCAACTAGTGGTACCTGAACACACTTATAAGTGGATCATAAGCTTCCTAACAGACAGGAAGCAGCAGGTGAAGTTAGGCGGAATCACATCCGATACCTGTACAATCAGCACAGCCCCTCCCCCCCAAGGCTATGTGCTATCTCCACTTCTCTTCTCCCTATATACCAGTGACTGCATCTCAAACGATCCATCTGTTAAAATACTGAAGTTTGCTGATGACACAACAGTGATTGGTCTCATTCGAGACAACGATGAATCTGCATACAGAAAGGAGGTTATACAACTTGCCTTGTAGTGTAACCGGAACAATCTGGAACTGAACACACTCAAAACCGTAGAAATGTGGTAGACTGATTTACTTCTTACACTCACATTTAGACTATTTCCCTTTGAACTGTGGGGCAGTGAGTGATGACCATGAGGAGAGATTCCACCTGGATTTTGCAGGTAAGGAGAAAAGATACCAAGGGAAATGGTGCCCGTCTAAGCTTGCTAATTACTGCTGGAATCTCCCCAGGGATGATCCTACTGCAATTCACAAGAGAAAAGCCAAAAAGCGCAGTTTAGATACCAAATGAAAATGGAAACTTTAATCTGAAGTTAGAGCTTGTCAGTTTTTCATGCAAAAAGCATGAAATCGTTGCATGAGAAACCAATACACGAATGGAAAGTTTTCTTGGTACCAATAAAAAGATAAATTTATAATGATTGTTGTGGCACCATTCTCATTGCTATATCACATTTTGCAGAAAAGTTATGGAGCATAGTCACACATCCCCCTCATAATTTTGAACTATTTTGATGCAATTTTGACTTGAAGCTGTATCTTGGAAACTGGAGCCAAATAATACTCAGGACTTAATTTTCCTTTATTAGTGACCCAATTCTGGTAAAGCTAAGCTACTTTCATTTCTGAGGCTTATAAACCAGTGTAATTTGTTAGGGGAGGAAAGGAGAGAAGGTGCTGAATATTACAGCTTATATTAAATTCACATAAAATTTGGAATGATCTCCATAAAATTATTCAGATAGACGAGGAAGAGATCAACAAAACTTCCTTTATAAAAATGCCACTCATATCAGTGAGTAATAACACATCCACCAATGTTGCAAACTAAAACTGTTTATTTTTGTTCCTGTGAAAAACAAAAATAAACAACACATCTTCAATTTGAAAAGCATGTTATTTCAAAGAAAGAGAAAAAGTCAGGCTCTAATGAACTATAAACGTCAATTTATATATAACAAGAACAAACATTTCATTTATTTAATGAATGCGTTCTGTTTAATTGGAAAACAAAAATGATTTGATGTTGATATTAATAATACACTGCTCTATAATCTAACAGCCTATCTCTACTGTTTTTTTCTATACCCAAAACTAGTCTCAAAAATGAAAAATGCATGTAAACTGTGCATTTTAAAGATTTAAAGACAGAATTGTATAATTAGTATTTTAGAAAATAAGGTGTACACTGAAATATAATAATATATTATACCATATGAAAGCTTGAAATTATTTTAAGAAAAACAATGACTTCCAGTATAAATAGATCTGCTGATATTTAAGCCTCATCTCTACATGATGTCAGCTGTGGGCTGTCCTGTCATAATTTTTTAATTTTTAGACAGGCCTCAGTCAGTCCACCATTATATTAAAAGACTTTTCCTTTCTATCCATCTTCTCTTGTTCGTTTTAATGCTTCAATTCTTATTCGCTTTTTGGGTTGCCTCCCATACTTTTCTCTTAGATCTTTGTCTCTTTCAACCTCTACATTTTTATTATTCACTCTATATATTTCTCCCATCTTATACTGCCAGGCTCTAGAATGTCTGCCCAAGCTCCTATCTCTCCTGTCTCCCTTTCGTAAATATCATCCTGCTTATCCCAATCTATTTTTAAATCTCTTAAAATACTTTTTCCTTGCTTTGTTTTATCAATCATTTTTATCTTTACTGTCTTCTTTATTTGCTGATTTGTCTGTTCTATCTTTTCTTCCATTCTTTCTGCTATCTCCTCCCTTTCCTGGACATAGTGACCTTTATTCATTGTCCCTTGTTGAATGTTTTCTATTTTCCCATCCATGCAATGCATTGGGTTCTTTATCTCTCTACAGTTCTTTGTCATAATGTCCTTAATGTTTTGAAACATTAACACCATTACTTCCAAAAATCCACTCATTTCCCCCTGATGGAGCATCATGTCTTGTTTTAGTAAGTCCCACTCCTGCTCAATAGTCCAAAAACCATATATTCAGGCCTAAAGTTGCTCCTCAGAGAGTATAGTAATCACTGTTCTTTATATCCCACAGCTAATCAATCAGTTCCATTTAAGTAGTCCAGAAAGCTTTCTAAGTGTCTCCTTAAATCCACTTTATATGTTTATTCATATGTCTTAACATTCAAAGGTTGCTTTAATTAGGTCTCTTACTTGGTCTCACAGTTGAGCCTCCAATGATCATAGAGTAGATAAATATAAAACAATAATTATTCCTACAGGTCTCCAGATAGATGTTGCTTAATTCTCTTATCAGAAATTTTCCCAGGCTTCTAGGGGTATGTCATATTTTCCATTCAACAATAGGTGGCACCCTCAGCTTAGGTTTCAACGTTGTCTCAATTCTAACTGGTATTTAATCCAATTCTAATTTGATTTATAGAAACAAAGTCAGTTATTTAAGTAAAAAGTTCCAGCATCTTAAAATGCCTTTCCAAAACAGCACCTATCCAGCTTAGAGGTCCAATTTTCTAATATTTTATTTTATTTTAACAATTTTTTTGCTTTTCTCCCCTTGGTTCCTTTCTTTCGGGTCTGGAATTTTTCTCTGAATAATTGTTTGCTGCTTTAACAAATAGTTCTAAGAGTCTCATTCCTGAATATTTTTTTTCCTTTTAGGGTTAAATTTTAGGTAGCAAAAGAAAAATCTCACCCAGTTACAATCACTGTTCATTTAAACTGCTCCTGCACTTTCTTTGTTGCTGTGATGGCTGCCTCTTCTTGTTGAGAGTGAGAGGGAAGAACCCTGGATCAAGCAGGAGAGTTGCAACTCCCCCATGACCTGCAGGGCACCCCTCTTTCCTTCACCACCCCTATAGGGTGGCTTTAGCACCTTTTGGAGCACTCCAATGGGGAAAAGTCAGCACGGGATCATGGAGATCCATTCCTTGTGTCCAATCTTGCTGCAACGTCAGCTGGAATCAATATAGAATGTACTGTTCATTAACCTGTTTATTAAATAGAAATAGCATTAAATAGTATATATTATAGTCAGAGACTCATGTTAATCTCAGATAGTAAAACATCAGTAATCTGAAAGCACCTTTTCCAATTAATAAATTTAATTTAAAAACATAAGTTTTCACTGTTAGTTGAGAAAATGCTACCGGTAACACATCTAAAATAATCAATTGCCCTAAAATATTAAGTATTAAATCATGTGATCAACATATTTAAAATATTTTAACCATTATAATGAATTGACATACTGTGCATACTGTAAATGATATGAAACAGTTTTGATTGCTCTAATTCATCTCATCACCAGACTTCTCTGCTGTTCTTGGATGACATCGTAGTTCTTTCCCCTGTTAATGCTATCACTCTTGTTAATGACTCAGAGAATACATGACTGCATCCAAGGATTTCTTCAGGCCTCTATGATAAAAAGTTTGCCTCTGTATCACTTTTTGCTTACAAAATTTAAAAATTTGAAATGCTTTGAAATAAATATTGTTTGGCTTACCTTTCAAGACAGACTTTTCATTCTGATTCCCAATTAAAATGTAGTTAAAATGAAAGACATTTTCTGTCTCTTGAGTATTATATTCCATTCATAATCTTGTTTGATCAGAGAAAAAAGTACTTACCTGCTAGTTTTTAATCAACATGCTTTGCTTTCTCTGTTCATCCAACAGAAAGGAGAACCATGTTGCAACATTTTTTCATTCGAGGCAACAGAGCAATTGACTTTTGAAATTCCTTTGAATGATTCTGGTTCAGCTGGACTTGGCGTGAGCTTAAAAGGCAACAAATCTCGAGAGACAGGGGCAGATCTTGGAATTTTCATCAAATCTATCATCCATGGTGGTGCTGCATATAAGGTAGTTTATTTATATTACTTTTGTGTTGAGTATGGGGAAAACCCATATAGTTCAGTAAGATCTGTAATTATTTTGATATTGGCTCTTGGGAACGTCAGTCTTTTGTATCACCCCCAAAATACCTTGTTTTGGATGTATTTTGAATATGAAACTAACATAATTTGAGATTGTTATATCATTTTTATTTAGTTTAATTTCTCAATATTTTTACTAACTTTGTTACTTAGTAAGAAATATACATAAAATGTATACATTCTATTTCATATTCCTTTCTGTTATATAGTATTAACAACTACATTTGTTCTTTTGACGCTAAATGAAATTATTTCAATCCTTTTGAATCTCAAAATAATTTTTCCTCCTTTTGAAAAGGATGAATGAATAGTATTTTTATGGGAATGAGATAAATTATTGTTTTACATTTTAGTGAAATATATATTAGTATATTCAGCAAAATTTATATATTGTGGAATGCACCTTAGCAAATGGCAATATTGGAAAATATTTGTACTTACAGAGTAGGTTCCTTGAGTTTTCATGTTTTAATTAAAAGATTCACACATGACAAACTTGTCTTAAATATCAAGTCACTAGGGCACCTGTATGAAAACATGCAACACAGATGGAGCCATAAATCATCACAAAAGAAATCAAGAGTCTCATTTGTAAGTTGTAAAAGAAGTAATTTATCTGGTCCATGAATTCAAAAAGTATATATTCTGTCTGCGCAGAAAATTTAAAATAGCTTGATTATATTTAAGTTAATAAATTAGTACTGTAGAAATAATTATATTAAAGGCAACATTAAAGACAACAATGTTGTAGAAAGAGAGGAGGAAAAGGCGGCAATCTGGAATTTTTTTTATCATGCTGTAATATTTTTACAAGGCTATATCATTGGCTATATTATTTGTTTATGTATGGATGGAAAATGAATGGATCTAAATATCTGAAAATTTACAAATCCTATCTTATTGATTTAATAGTATAAATGTGATTTTTAAAATGTTTTCAGTTCCTAAAGTTTGTATTTCCCTTAAAAACGGTTGTTTAAAAATGCATGTTTCTTTACTTTTGAGCAAAAAGATAATTTCCAATATAATCTATGCATTGTAGATGTCTATTAAGTAATATTAAATAAATGGTAAGTTCAGTATTTGTTTAGATTTATCTCACTTTCCTCAAGATAATCATCCATACTTTTGTATTGAAACATTTATTTTGAAAAATAAGTTTTAACAAAATACAAAATTATAGCAATCATATCAGTGCAATACATCCCTTTATTATTAAAATTACTGTTTGTCAAGGTGTGCTTTTGTGTCTTTCTTGCAGCCATTGCAAACGATCCAAACAATTGTTTTGTTACATGTTATGCCTTCAATATAAAATAGATTTTTCTATTCTAAACTAGATTGATTAAGTTGGGTTAACAAGGGTGTAATTAATCTAGTTCTGGGTTTTTGTTAAAGTTTGCTGTGTAATATTCCATTATAAGTTACTACAAATACATATATGTGTGTATTTGGTAATCTCCCATCCATATAGGCTGTTTGAAAGTGAAGTTCTTTAAAGGGAACAGGGGAACAACATTCTTAAGGAATGTGATATAAAAGACTGTAAATATTATGACATTAGGTTTTATTTTTGAATTACCTGATGACTGTATAATAAATAAACAGAACAGAACTGAGAAGAAAATTATGCATTTAACCCCTGGAATTTAAATTGTTACCATCAGTGCTTCTTAATATTATGAAATTATTTATTTTAACCATAAATTAAAATGGTAATGTGGCTGTTGTACTATTAAGTTTAGACTTGTAGATCATTTTATTTCTTGTTTAAATGTTTCAAAAGTGTGGTGCAATAATCTAAGTCTGTTCTCAACCACAAATCCTATGACTGGTTATTGACAAATTTAATTCTATCGTGATTAGGGACATAGTTTTACCAAGAGTATTTGAATTAGATATTTTTATATACCACACAAAGCTTTTTAGTACATCAACTCTACCTCTTACTCATATACACTTTAATATATACCAATTCTTTTATCCATGGAAATATACAGATTATTTTTAAAGGTAAACTTTAAGAAATAAAAGCAAAGCTTTGGGCAGAAACTTGATTTTTCATTTGCTAATAAACTTTTTGTTCCATTATTCTCCCCTTTGTTTTCACAAGCAATAAGCACTATGTTTGAATTTAATATAGCTTCTCTCTTACTCTGATAAATAGCTCAAGGAACTTTCCTCCAAACCAAACATATTGGAGAATATGGTGTTTGGTAAGATTAAGCTGGGACTTCTATGTGTGTAGAATTCGGAGTACAAATAGTCATCTAAATGCTTCACAATATTAATTTTAAAGAGGCTTGGTATGGTCACCAATGCATTTCATGTTTCTCGCTACTACTGATCCAATGTAATTTTTTTCCTTTGAATTCTTCCTAGGCTTATATTGTCAGCTTTCATAATTTACATTAATTAAAATCATTTTTACAGATTATTATTTGTAAAAAAGAAGAGAATTTGAATGTGAAGCTACCCTGATACATGGTTTTCCAAAATGTGTTGGAGTAGCATCTTAAAAAAGAGGTTAATGCTATATTTGCAGGAAAAGAAATACTGTTCTTACTTATAAAGAAAAATTTGTAAAATGACTATTCTTGCAGTTGTTGGAAGTAACTTACTCATTGTGAAGAATAAGCACCTCTTACTCTTAATGGAAACCTCAAAATAGTTGATATGTATTGAATTTATTGAAGCTATGGATTTTAGAGATGAATACTCTAAAACTTGTAGCGTACTTTGTTACCGTATTTGCCGGTGTATAAGACGACTTTTTTGCCCTGAAAAACATGCCTCCAAGTGGGGGGTCGTCTTATACGCCGGGAGTGACCGACCCCACTTCGAGCTTGAGTTGCAGCCGGGAGGGAGGCTGGGGGGAGCGGTGTGTGTGTGTGTGTGTGTGTGTGTGTGTGTGTGTGTGGCGGGTGTCACTCGCCACGCGCTGCGCAACCTTTTCCCCTCTTCCTTCCTTAGCGGGTGGGGAGGAGAGGATTCAAGATCCTCACGTGCGGCGTACTTTTCTTTTTCTTTTTCTTTTTGCACGCAGGTTTTGCATGCGGGCGGCTGTAGGTTAAGGATGGGGAGCCCCGGGTGGGTTATCAGGTTTTACGGTGCTTCCAACATGTGCGAACGGTGGGAGAGCGGAGAAGAGAGCGAGCGAGCACCCCGCTGTGTGAAATCCTGCCGTCAAAGCAACACTGGGGGAGGCAGGGTATAAATTTACCAGGTTAATGTAGCAATGGTGATTAATGCCCAGAACATTGCGGGTATTGGGGTGTGTGTGTGTGTGTGGTGGTGGTGAGGAGAGGTTGTCCTTTGAATGCGGAAAAGTAGGTGTGACCTTGTGTAGGAAAATAAAGAGATCCTTTTTAGCGTGTTTGGCTTCTTTGCCCCCTCGTTCGTTTTGACGTGGAGATAATGGCCTTCGGGCGGAGGGGAAGAAAACGGTAGCTGGATCATTTCAAATTTCATTTACTCTCCTGCCTCACTTCAATATGTCTGAGCGACTCCAGATACTGGAAGACTTTTTGAATGAAAGTGTTACCTCCATTTTTTTTTTAAAGAGGGCCACTTGGGGAAAAAAAAAGATTCTAAGGAATTCCTTGTTTCTTGATTAAAGAGAAGGCATTGAATATACTGTTCCTTGGCAGCCTTTTCAGTGTCCGGGTTTTTGGTGTGTGTGTGTGTGTGTGAGAGAGAGAGAGAGAGAGATCAGCTGTATTGAGAAGAGAACGTTTCCTGTGTTCTCATTTTATTTACAATATATTTTACGCTTAATGGTAAGCAATGAAAATATTTTTAAAACTCATTTCTAAACTCCATAGCTATTTGCATATTCTTGGTTCAAAATTGGATTAGCTCATTTCAAAATTGTCCAAAGCAGAAAAGTGCGCAAAAAAAAAAAAAAGTGCAAAAGTGGAAGGTGTGTGGAAGAGGGGGTAGTCTTATACGGCGAGTATATAACAAACTCTATATTTTGAGTGGAAATGTTGGGGGTCGCCTTATACGCCCAGTCGCCTTATACGCCGGCAAATACGGTAAATTGATTTCCTTCATGTCATAAACAGGCTTATTTCAGGGATGGGATCCGACTGGTATAACTACCGGTTCTGTCTATTAGCGTCACACGTGCATGCGCGAGTCACGTGAGTGCAATTTATAACCTGCTGAGCTGCCTGGACAGCAATTGGAAAAGCCCTTTTTTCCTGCTTTTTCAACTGCAGCTGTGTCGCACAAGCAGCTGCAGTTGAAAAAGCAGGAAATAAAGGTCAGGTAAGAGCCCGGGCGGGGCGGGGGGAAAACAGCAACAGATGCCTGCTGCTCTTCAGAACTACAGATTCTACAAAGGTGGACAGAACTAGTAGAAACCCACCCCTGGCTTATTTTTGTTGCCTCCAGAGTCTTCAGATTCTTTAGTTTGGAGAGATGATGCATGAAAGTAGTTTTGAGGATTTGCATTGGTTTATATGTACTTACTACTTGATGCCTTTATGAGCAGTGGTGTGTTGCTGCTGGTTCAGACTGACTCGCCCATACTGGTAGTTCTGACCACCGGCTGGGCTTGCCTACCCACCCCGGTACTATTCCGTCCTATATATCTGGCTCGCTCGCCCCTCCCCACCCATGCAGCTAATTTCTGTGCCTCGCCTGTTCTACTCACCACGGCTGCCACGCACAGGAAATCCCCGTATTTTTGCAGCTGCGTACAAGTGAAGTGCATGCACACACACACATTTTCGGTTCTGCACTAGGTGAACTGGTTGTTACAGTATGTGCAGGCCACCTATTTATGGGTATCAATAGCCCATAAAGATGCAGCAGAAGCTATTTAACAAGCAACATACTAAGAGGTGCCTATGCAAAATCTGATATCATTTTTTCAATATATCAGATGTTGAATACATGGATTTCATTATATTTGAAAAAAAATCTGGCAGCAGCAGGATCTGCAAGATCTCATTGCTTTACTCAGAATGTTGAAAGCAATATTTCAGTGTCATATTGCAAGCTCCTCCCCAATGGGGCATCTGTGTGTTTTTGTGACAAATGTAGAAAACGAGTGAGGCTTTCATCACATTGCTGCTTTCATCATTCTCCTAAATGCTGCTGCGAGAGCCCAGGATGGGTTAGACTCCTCCTGATGACATCATCAAGCTGAGTCTGTCTTGTATAAAAGGGACTGCCTGTGGGAGTTTCCCCCAGCTTTGACTCAGCTTCTTTAGATGACAATTGAGCTGGTGTCTCTGAAAGCAGTTTTAGTCAGCAGCAAAAGTCAAACAGCGATCTTAGATCATTGGCACAGCTCCCAGGGACCCAGTGCAGCTGTGCCTTCAGGAGAGTGGGGCTCCACTCTCCTGCAATGCCGAGGATTTGACGTTTTCAATCCAAGGGAGACTGTAAGTAAGGGAGAAGCCCTTGGCCCTCCTCTGTGATTTCGGCCGCTGTGATCATAAAGATCGGATTGGCAATAACCGCACCTCACAGCTGATAGAAAAAGCCATGGTTTTCCCTTTCTAGCCGATTTCGCCGCTCGGGGCTGTTTCCAGCGTAGGGAGCAAATAACAGCCATCGTAGCCTGCAATTCATGTGAGAGGCCATTTCGAAAGTTTCCTCTTCCAACGCACGTGGCGAGCAGCCATTTTAGGTGGCCTCATCTACCAACAGCCTGTTCCTGTCCCCAAAAAGGGCCATAATTAAGGCTACCGCATAGGCAACACATAGAGAGGGTCGCTTCCAGCACCTCTTGTGTTTGCTTATGCCAACTATGGATCAAGATAAGATCCATGCAGAGCTTTCGGGCCTGGACACCCAAGGCCTCCAGACTACCAAAAGAAAAAGAAGGAGACAAAACTCTTAATCTATTCAAAGGGAGGTAGTGGCCAAGACCAGGGGCGAAGCTTTGGGCCCCAAGAAAACATCCCAGCCCGAACTAAAAGCAGAGAAACGAAGACATGCGGCCTTGGAGAGGCAGTTCAATAAGGCTATTGAGCAGATGAGAGGACAGCTGCAATGGGCCTCCCGACCATCTTACCCTCTGGTTGTTCAGGCAGGTACTTCCAGGGGAGTGGATGAAACTCCAGTCCCTTTTGACAACACCCAAGCCTGGTTTCCAGAGCCGGTTGAGGATTAATTTGGGCCTCAAAACCTAAGCAGATCAGGCTGTTAATTTGACAAGTAAAATCTAAACCTAGAGTGCCCCTGGCCATGCTTTCCAAGCTCCTGGGGAAAATGATATCATGCATTAATATAGTGCCCTGGGCTAGATTACATGCCAGGTCACTCCAATGTTTCTTCTACCTTATCAGAAGACAGGTAGGAGTTGTTCCCTCTTACAGGTCAGATTAACTCCGGTGGTCCTTAAATCTTTTCAGTAGTAGTCATCTGAGGCGCTTCCCATGGGACTCTTGTTCAAGGAACCAGATAGGTTTGTGCTGACCACAGATGCCAGTCTGTATGGCTAGGGAGCCCATCTTCAATCCAGGGTGGTCCAGGGACAATGGTCCCAGGCAGATTTGGGCTATAATATTAGTTGGCTAGAGCTTCAAGTGATTCATTTGGCCCTGACACAATTAGAAGGTGCTGTCTCAGATAAGGACATCCTGATCTTGATTGACAATGTGTCCACCAAGGCACATATTAATCGCCAAGGTGGGACACATTCAGGACCCCTGATGCTAGAGGCAGAACAACTCTGCTTATGGGCAGAGAGGCACCAGGTATCGCTCAGAGCTGAACACATCGCAGGCATGGCCAATGTTGAGGCTGACTGGCTTAGCAGAACCACCATTGACCATGCAGAGTGGCATTTGCACCCCGATTTATTTTAGGAACTGTCAGAATGCTTCGGATGGCCAGCAGTGGATCTCTTTGCTTCCCAGGACAACACGCAACTCCCAAGGTTCTACTCCAGATTTGCGGTTCTGAGGGGCAGAGGGAATGAACACTTTACAAAGCCCTTGGCCACAGGAGCTCCTGTACGCCTTTCTTCCTCTGCCCCTGATTCCGAGGGTCATCCAGAAACTATTGGCGGAAAGAGCAGAAGTTATAGTTGTAGCCCCTCACTGGCCCAGGAGGCCATGGTTTTCAGACTTAGTAAACCTTTCCATCTCCAGTCCTTGGAGGATACCGGAAGACAGAGTGTCACTCAGCCAGGGGCCAATATTGCATCCAGAGCCCCAGTGGCTTCAGTTGGCCATCTGGAGATTGAGTGGGGATCTCTGATCCAGGACAATTATTCCTCCAGAGTAATAAGAACTATCCAGGCCTCCAGGAGACCCTCCACCAATTGCATCTATGATGCAACCTGGAAAGCTTCGGCAAATGATGTTGTGAGTATGACATTACCCCTTCCGGGGCCTCAATTGCCCAGGTGCTGGACTTCCTCCAAGAGGGCCTAGACAAGGGACTTTCACCTAACACTCTGCGGAGGCAGGTTGCAGCCTTGTCCTCTCTTCTATCCTTGGGGCAAGTGGAATCTTTGTCTAGACATCCCACGGTCCACAGGTTTCTGAAGGGTGCTACAAACCTGAGGCCTCCAGTGGTTCATCGATATCCAATGTGGGACCTCTCTAAAGTACTGTAGTCACTGACTGAGGCACCATTTGAACCACTGAGGTCAATTCCCTTGCTGTTTTTGTCTTGTAAGGTGGCATTTCTGGTAGTGATCACCTTTTCCAGAAGGATTTCGGTCCTGGCAGCCTTGTCTGTCAGGATAGACATCTAGACCTACCTTTGTTCCTAAGATTAATACCGTGTTCCACAGATCCCAGGACACAGTGTTACCTGATTTCTGTCCCCTTCTGCACCACGACCTGGAACGCAAGTGGCATACCTTAGATGTTAGAAGGGCTCTTAGAATTTACATCAGACGTATCTCGACATTTAGCAAAACTAAGACCATGTTTGTGTCCTTTTCCCCTTCCCATTGGGGGAACAAAGCTTCTCCTCCCACCTTGAGTAGGTGGATCAAGGCATGCATCACACAGGCCTACAAAGCCTCTCCTAATGGCACACTCTGTTAGGAGTGCCTTGACTTCAGCTGCCTGGGCCACCCAGGCACACCTAGAAGAGATTTGCAGAGCGGCTATGTGGACCTCCCCATCTCCGTTCATCAGACATTACTGTTTGGACTCCTATGCCTCGATGAGTGTGGCTTTTGGCAGATGGGTGATTCAGTGAGTGGTTCCAACTTCGGAGAGATTTACTGGACAAGGACCCTCCAGTGGACATGCAGGCTTTGGTATGTCCCATCCTGAGCTCTCGCAGCAGCATTTAGAAGAATGGGTGTTGGTAGATTTACCTGAGAACGCCCTTTCGATATATGCTGCTAGAGAGCCCAGCCCCTCCCTTATTTCGTACGGACCATGGTAAGATATGTTAATGTTAATGTTAAAGATTCTGTTTGGCTTTCAGAGACACTTACTACAGTCTGTCAAGTACCTTGAGCTGGTGAGCTGTGATCCTGTTGTTTGGCTTCACGTTCGTGGTCGTGCCACATCTTCATGGTGGGCATCCGTTCGCTTCATGTATGGGTCGGAGGGGTTTGAAGCGGGTAGTGATGTAGCTGCGGTACAACTTCTGGTCCATGGTCGTGTCTCATCATCTGTGTGGGTATAAGTCTGCTTTCTACGTGGAAGTGTGGTGGTAGCATCTTGTGTGGCCCTCGTGGGTGTGGGTCTGGTGTCATTCTTCATGTGAGGTACTTGTTTGTTAGTGAGGACGGGTTTCCAAATGGCTAGTAGGCAGGAGGTATCATCTCGTCTATTCATGCTGTGTGGGTGTTTTTCTTTTTTTAAAAAAACAAACTTTATTAATTTTTTTAACACACACAAACAAAACATAGGATGTAGTGATATAAAATTTCTCTTCTAGAAGAAACAAATAAACCATCATATTTCTTCTGCCTTAATATATTTTCATTAGTATTCTTCCACATCCTATCAGACTTAAACAAACATTACACAAAACATAAATACATAAAACTTCTTTTTGGAAGGTGGCTTACCCCGAGTTAACTCTTTTTATACAGACATCAATCAAAATTTATACTCACTTAATATACTATCTCATATCTTATTTAGCATTCTCTAATTTTCCGTATATTTTCTCTCTCCTACTCATTCTTTTAATTCTGTTTTATTCCATCTCAATTAAATAATTATATTTGCATCTTTGGTCCGTTTTCTTTCAATCACCTACTTATCCTTTCTATCTAATACAATATTTCTCCTGTAAACCCAAATTGAAGTATGACAACTTTTTATCTTCCCCCTAAATAACACTTAAAATAAAACATATTTTCCGTGCTGATTCTGCTCCGTACACTCAAAGTATTACATTTCAAAATAATAAAACACACAAATAATATTGAGTTTGATAAATAATAATAAAACTAAAAACAAGTAAAAAAAGAAATATTAAATTTATAATATAATAAAAACAATGTTTCATAGGAAATTAAATTCTATTATTAATTCTTAAACAGTAAAGATAATATTTCATAAGAAATTAAACTCAATAATTAATACATTTTTGAATCATATAATATTCTAATTTTCTAACTCAGCTTCAAATACTAATATCTACAATGCATTCTTATGTACTTTTGCAGAATCATTTTTTAAAAATTATCTCACCCCTTATCTCTGAAAAAAAATATCATTTTTTAGGATCTTGTTTAAAGCCTTTATGACTTCTCTTTCCTTTTCCCCTTTCTTTCTTCTCCATTCTAACTTTTTGACCCCCCCCCCATCTCTCCAATTTCACTCTCTTACTTCCCTCTCTGTTGTATTTCTCTTTTCTGTTGCTTTCTGACATCATATCGCTTTTTCATCTCATTTTTCTTTTTCTTGGTTGCTTTTTTAAGTTCTAAGTTCATCTTTTCCTTGCCCCCCTTCCGCTTTTCTTCCTCCACTAAGTGTGTATGTCCATAAAGATGGCTTCTCCTTCATCCTGTCGTTGTGGGTAGAAATCGCCATTTCCAAAAAATGAAAGATAGATCCAGAAGAGCCCTTATCTTCTTTTTTCAGTCTTTGAAATTCCAGTTATAGTCCTTCAAAAGATAATGCCATTTTTTCTTTCTTTCTTTTTTAACGCAACCCTAATGTCTTTAACCCCTTTTTTTCCCCACAGAAATCTCAAAGTAACAAAGCAAGCGAAATCAGAACAAACAGTTTCATTTAGCACTTTCTTCTTTCTATCTTTTCACCTCCTTTAGGGTAGAATTCAAATACACACTTCCAAGATGACCTTCTAGAAGTTTTAATGTCTTTTAATCCTATTCTTATAGGCTCAAAGCAAGCTCCTTCAGTACAATCTTATAATGAGTCTTTATCTCTTCCCTTCCCCTTGTAAAAAATAAAAGGAATTTTAAGTTTTTTAAATCCAATGTCCAGAAATCCTTTATCCCTTGGCTTTAAGTTTCAAAGTAAATTACCTTCGGTGCCCAAGTAGATTTTCCAGATCTCCGTCTGTTATTTCTATGGGGAGGGAGAGTAAACAAAAAGCTTCCCCTTCAGCTCACCGCAGCTTTCTGATCTTCTTTGGGAAACAATATATCCTCAGGCAATTCAAGCAGTTCAGTTTACAGGGTATTTAAAAGTTGTTATTGTCTCAGCTCAGCCAACACTTTCACTTTCAGCTTCCTCCAGCACAAATCTTACCCGGCTGCAGGCTTCTTTGTGACGGCCATCACTGACCGCCGCTCCACCACCTTGGGAAAAAGGGGTTTTTCCGGCTGGGGAGGGGGTCTGCGACACCCCCAAACCCCTGTCCGGATTCCCTCTCTCTTCGGCTGCCTCTACAGGGCAGCCATATCCCCCAGACCCATTTGGATCGGGGGCACCTTGGCAGCAAGCACAGCAGGAATCGCGAGCTGTCGCGAATTCCTGCTGCCGCCGAAGCCATGCAACCGGAAGCATTGCTGTGTGGGTGTTTTTCTATCTCTATGGCTTCTCTGATTATTCTGTTGTTGAAGTGTTCAGTTTTGGCGATAGTTCTGGTATTTTTAAAGTCAATCTCATGTCCTGTGGCTTTGAGGTGTTGGACTAGGGAAGAGGTTGGTTCTTCTTTTGTGATTGAATTCTTGTGTTCTTCAATGTGTGTACTTATTCTTCTGTTGGTTTGTGAGAACCGGTAGTTAGAAGAAATCTCCTTTTTTCCCCCCACCCTTATTACATTCTTGGCAGTATGCCTAGATTTACTGTCTCTGAAGGAAGTTTGTTTTTACTTTCTTAAAGGGGAAGGGTTATTTTAAACCTTTTACACTCCTATTGGGACGAGATATTCCCCTGGATATACTTCCAGCCACATGCAACAATCAGCACTTTGAAGAAATAATTGAATAACTGGAAAGGAGCTTTTAATGACAAGGAACCAAGATGAGTGACATTCAGCAAGGCTTCTTGGCTAGCTAGAAAGATTGACATTCAAACATGAGTTTACAAATCCTTTCTGAGTTTTGTTCTAAAACTGGTTTTTGGTGAAGTTTAATTCTGTGCTTGGTGATGTTTAATCCTGTATTTATTGATGGGATAATTTTCCCTATTCAGCTTTGTTTGGAAGGAAAAAGGTTAATCTCTGTTCCTGAAAATAAACTGGGTTGAGAAATCTGGCTACTTCCTGTGTCTATTTGTTCTGGTAATTGATTTAAAAAGCAACAGCTACTGTTGTGATTTCATTATTTGTATTGGGTTTGAATTTTTCCTGCCTCATGGTTTCTTTTTCTATCTGGGGAGGGGGTCTTCCTTCACTGCTTAGTGGTATCTGGCACTGTCCTTTTGGGGTGTACTTCCAAGAAGCAGGATGCAAGTTCGGCACTGATTTTGTTACTGCTTTTCTGGGGGGGCATGTGACCTTTCCTTAAATCTAGATGATTTCCTTAGGTTATCTTGTGAGGTGAGTGAGACCAACTGATATTTTTAAGTGGTGCAAAATGGTTCTAAGGATTGCTTTTCCTGGGCGTGCTTTTTCTGGAGAGCTTAAATGACCTATGGGTTTCACTTTATGAGCAAGAGTTAGCTGCTGATAGGTATCATTGCATTTTAACTATTTTAATTCCTCAAGGTGCTCTGGCACCCTGCCTGATTTGTAACTCCGGCTTGCAGGTATGTTTAATCTAATGATTGGTATTTAGGGCAGCTTTTTGCAAGCAAAGAAGCTTTTTGTATTTTTGTACAGGTAATCCTTGACTTACAACAGTTCATTTAGTGACCATTCAAAGTTACAATGGCACTGAAAAAAGTATCTTATGACCTTTTTCACACTTACGACTGTTGCAATCCCCAAATTCCCCACAGTCACGAGAAGTCAGGCGAGGAGAAGCATCCCTTGATATGAGTGACATTGAGTTGGCCATGCCCACCCAGTCACATGTCCACCAAGCCATATCCACCAACTAAGCCTCACCCACAGAACCAGTTGTTAAAAAATTTGAATCCCACCCCTTTATGGATACCACGCAAATAAAAATTATAGGCCAATTTCTTTATTAAACGCTAACTATAATTTTTTTATGAATATTATGACAGAAACAATGAAAAAAATATTAAATAAGAAAATACATCCAGACCAAAAGGGATTTTTACTGATGAGACAGATAAAGAACAATACTAAGACAGTAAATTAATATATTAGTGTATTTTGAGGCCCATCCAGAAAACAGGTGGATGCTCAAAAGGCCTTCGACAAAGTCAATTGGCAGTATATGATCCAGCAGATAAAAGGAATGAAATTCGGAGATAGATTGGAAAATATGGAGTCAATTTACTCCTTCCAGAAAGCAAGTAAATAAATGGGGAAGATAAAAATTCATTTGAAATAATGAAAGCAGTATGGCAGAGTTGTCCATTGTCACCTCTGCTCTTTATCCTGACTCTACAGGTTCTGCTAATAAGAATAAGATCGAACCAGGAGATAAGGGGGCTTAAAATAAAACAAGAAGAATATAAGGGCCAAGCATTTGCCGACGACCTAGTATTCTTCATAGAAGAACCATTGGAGACGGGACCAAAATTAATACAGGAGATAGAAAAATTTGGGGAAGTAGCCGGCCTTATAATTAACAAGGAGAAAACCAAAATGATAATCAAAAATTTAACAGACAAACAGAAAAAGGAATTAGAGAAAGAAATAGGATTGCTGACTGCAAAAAAAGTTAATTATTTGGTCATCTGGCTGAGAGCAAGATGCTCATCAATAAAAGATGATAATTACACTGTCAGCTTTGGAATCCTTATTCATTGCTGCCACAGAGCTTGAGAAAGTGGGAGGGGTGATTTTTATTGAGTAGCTCTAAGTAGACAAAATAGAATTATTTTGTTAGTTCAAGGTCATAAAGTGTGGCACAGAAACAAAGAGGAACTTACTTTGGGATTGGTTCATATGATGTGATGATGAGAGAAAAGGAGATGGTTTGTAGTTTGGGACATTGTGGGAAGTCCGGGAAACTTTTAGTTTTGAAATTCCACAGATGTGCCAAGTGCTATTCTAATAAAGGTACTTTTGAGATTATGCTTGTCTCAGAGTTACTGATTGGAATGGAGGTTCCCTGGAACGCTGACATTATTTTGAAACTCTAACAACTTTCAGCACTCCAAAGAGGGGAGCTATTAGGGGTTGCTGAACCGCAGGACTGATTCCAGGAATGGATCAGTATGAGGAATCAGCAATGATGGAAGGTGAGACAGAAGGGGCTTGGGTGGGGGCTCCAGAAGATTAGCTGAATCCCACACACACCCTTCAGAGAAGGTGATGCAGGCATTGAGGCATGCAGAAGAGGGACAAGATTTAGGAGCCCAGCCCAAAGGATCACACTTGTGGGGGAGTTGTCAGATGGGACCAGAAGAAAAGCTGCCGGAACAAAGGTCTTTCTCAAGCCCTCTACATACTGCAAGGGAGACAGATTGGAGGTGTGGAGCCCCAATTGCATCAGACGCCTCCCAAGACAGCAACCGGGGAATTACATCCCGAAGCCAATCATTGGCAGGAATTGCAGAACAGCTTCACCAGCTAAAGGTGGAAAGTTATGCCTCAAAGTCACAAACTCTTCAGGCAAGCTGCAGCATAACGCAGCCCACTTTCACCTTCCCCAGTTTAAGGAGGAAAGGGGAATTTACACTGGTATCAGTTGGAGATGGCCAGCAAATCAGCCCAGCCTGGCAGGATCAAATTTCAAAGGAGAGACGTAGACTACAATGGGTATGTTATGAACTCCAAGTCCTCCCCCCCACAACCAGAAAGGAAATTACCCTCTGCAGAAAGTATCTCTCCAGGGTGGGGATTTTATCCTGGCCAAGGGTGGGTCCAGTGCCAGTGGATGCCAGTGCCAGCAACGCCTTGGCCCCAAAGAGAATCAGTGATCCCTTACCAACAAAGGGATCTGCACAGGCAGCAGGCAACAGCCACTCCCCCTTTCCCCATGCAGGGAATAAGGCAACAACTGGCCTCTTCATCGCAGGCCCCTAATCAAGCCCCCCTTGGAGCAACCCTGCAGAGGCTCTTCTTCCAGAGAGCCTCAACCCAACCAGGCCTCGGAATACCCTTCCAAAGTAGATACACGCCTTGTCAGGGTCCATTCATTCTGGCTCAACCTGCAGTTGTCAGGGTGATACCACCTCCCCACCCACTCCACAGACCAGATGCTGTTCAAGGTGATTTTTGATGGACGGCATGAACATTTTGCTTATTTCCTCACTTGAATCTGGTCTCACATAGACCAATTTGGAGGCCAATATGCAACAAAGTGTGATCTGGTTACTGCAATAACAGATGGAATGAGATGCTTCTGACTGGGTGGCTCAATTGCACCATGAACAGGCCCCAGAGGTACAGGATATAATGCAGTTATTGATTTGTTTATTGATTTGTTAAGATTCAGATTTGAAAATCCAGACAGAGTGGCAGAAAATGAGGACAAATTAATGGAAATGAAACAAGGCAAGCGACCCTTACCAGACTTTGTGTGGGACTTTAGAAGGGTTGCAAGCCACCTCATGGAGTATAAGAATCATCTTGCACTATTTCAAAAACGCCATTGACCCAGAAGTTAAAAAGGCCTGCAACATTAGAGGGATACCCGAGATGTGGTATGCAACTGCCCTCAAATTAGACTGCGACATCAATCAACAAAAAAGACCTCTACCTGAAGGAGTGCTGTGGCCAGATGACTGCTGACCAGACCTACTGAAGCTGCTCCCACCCAACCCACCAGAATGATAAAGTGTTATCATTGTCGCCAGGATGGCCATAGAGCAACTGACTGTTTGGACCCTGCACCTGTTCCACAAGCTGCACAACCAAGGTCTAATACAGCCGCCAGGGGTCAAAAAATTCAACGGAAGCCTCCAGACACTAGCCACTTTGATAGACATACCATAGAAGGTCCTCGCCTCGCAGAAGGAAGCAATGAACTTCCAACCCAAGACACCCTCCCCAGAGAAGCCAATGAAGAAGACGACCCTATGGTGAGTGCACCCATCACACCATTTGCTGTCAAAGTGAAGTTAGTGGTGCCTGACACAAGGGAGGCAGGGGAATTAGAAGCTGTCATAGATAACGGGTGCTCTAGATGCCTTATTGGCCTCCCCATTGTTGAACAATTGGGTATAAAAATAAAAACCCTAAAACGCCCAATCAGATTTGAGCAAGTGAATGAGACTTTAATTGGGGGGATCCCGGCCACTCAAATGACAGAGTTAATCAAACTGGAGATGGGTACTCACCGCGTACTCATACATTTTATAGTGGCTCCAGAATCTCTCATATTGGGACTTGCTTGGCTAGATAAATGGGCCCCTACCATCAAGTGGGAGGATGGATAATGAAAATTAAAATTGGGGTAGTCACATTGCCCCCCTCCCCCCACTAAAAAACTACCACCCAACATGGGTCCAAAAACTGAAGCAGCAGCCAGCGCCTCAGACCTTCTTCCAAGTACTCCCCAAGTCCCCAAACAATACAGAGAGTTGGCTGAGGCATTCAGTGAAGAGGAATGTAATGTTTTACCTCCCCATCGAGCCACTGATTATGCCATAGAGTTAGAACCTAGGGCAAAATTGCCAAAGCCAAAGATATGTATTCCATGACATCAGCTGAAATGACTGAATTGAGGAAATACATCGATAACAATTTGGACAGAGGTTTCATTGAACCTACCAAATCTAGGTTGCCCGCCCCAGTGCTGTTCAAAGAAAAGAAAGATGGCGGGTTGAGATTATGTTTTCATTTTAGGGGCATGAACGCAGTGTGCATAAAAAACATGTACCCTCTCCCCCTTATGAAGGACTTATTAAACCACCTGTCTAAGGGCAAGGTCTTAACCAAGCTAGATCTGAGAGAAGCTTACTATTGAGTCCGCATAAAGGAGGGAGACGAATGGAAAACTGCCTTCAACTGCCCTTTCGGTAGTTTCCAATTCTGAGTCATGCCTTTCGGACTTCAAGGCCCCCCCGCAGTATTTATGCAACTCATCAACAAAGTGTTACATCCGCACCTGTACCAGGAGGTCCTCGTCTACCTGGATTACATTCTTATATTCAGCGAAACCATTGAGGAACATGTCAAATTAGTCAGACAAGTGCTGAAAAAACTTTTAGCTGCTAAGTTATATGTAAAACTGTCAAAAATGTGAATTCCACAAGGAGTTGCTGGATTACCTGAGCTACTGAATCTCCAACCAGGGAATTGAGATGGACCCTGGAAAAGTGAAAGCCGTGCTAGACTGGCAACCCCCCAAAACACGAAAGCAGCTTCAAAGCTTTTGGGGTTTTGCCAATTTCTATAGACAATTCATTCCTTCTTTTGCCGAGGTCGCCCTCCCTTTGACAGAGTTATTGAAAACAGGGCCTTCCCCCACCAAACTGAAGCCCAGTCAACCCCTTGCTTGGACAATAGACTGTCAGAAAGTTTTTGAAACCTTAAAACACCTCTGCAGCTGAGCCCATTTTCCAGCACCCAGACCAGACCAGACCTTTCATCATCCAAGCTGATGCTAGTGATGTGGCTATTGCGGCCATTCTTCTCCAAAAGGACTCTCAGAACCGTTGAATGCCCTGCACTGTGTCCAAAAAGCTGACGGACACAGAGTGAAGATGGGCAGTTTGGGAGAAAGAAGCATTTGCAGTGCGATGGGCTTTGCTGACTTGGAGGCATTTCCTAGAAGGGGTGAAGGAGTCGTTTGAGGTGTGGACTGATCACAAGAACTTTGAGGTTGTAAAGACACCTCGGAAGCTATCACCTAAACAAGTCCACTGGGCTCAATATTTCAAGTGGCTCAACTTCAACAGGAAAAACATATTGGCGGATGCCCTGTCAAGAAAACCCCAATTTGACAGTCGCCGAGAGGAAATAGTGCAGACTATGATATCAGAAGCTCAACCGGCAAGCCAAGTAACCACCCAAGGCCAAGCCAATCACAACCCCAGACACCTGGAAGACAAACTGACAACTGAGTTGAAAGCAGCCCTATTGACCGATCCCTGGGTTGTGGAGCATCAAACCAAGTTGACAATGAATGAGGGACTGGCTTGGAAATGTACTAAACATTATGTATCTGCTAATCTAAGACTAATGGTCCTAAAGCATAGCCATGACTCATGGTTGGGGGACACTTCGGTTTCTTAAAAACCCTACATTTAATCAGAAGACAGTTCTGGTGGCCAAAAATGAAACCTGATATCGAGGACTATGCGAAAAGCTGCTCGATTTGTGGCATGATGAAACACAGAACTGGGAAACCCCCTGGCCTCCTCCAACAAGTAGCTGAACCAACACAGCCGTGGGAAGAAATCACAATGGACTTTATCGTAGAGTTACCTGATAGTGGAGGGAATACAATCATTTGGACTGTTATTGACTTATTCTCTAAGCAAGCCCACTTTACAGCCTGTAAAGGACTACCATCTGCAAAAAAGCTTGCAAAACTGTTCGTGAAGCATATCTATAGGCTACATGGAGTACCTCGTAGAATAATCTCAGACAGAGGGATATAGTTTACCACTATGTTCTGGAGGGAGTTTTTAAGGTCTATTGGGTCATCCCAAGGATTATCCTCAGTGTTCCATTCAGCATGGAACAGAGCAGCAGAGAGGGCGAACACCATGGTGGAACAATACATTAGATGCTATGTAAATTATCAACAAGAAAACTGGGTGAAGTTATTACCATTTGCAGAGGTTGCTTATAATAGTGTTGTGCATAGCAGCACAGGCTTCACTCCATTCCAAATCAACACTGGCATGGAATTTGTCCCTATGCCGGAATTACCTAGAGAAACCCCCACATCTATGTCTGTAACAGAATGGATGAACTCATTAAAAAAGGTTGGGAGGATACAAAAAAAGCTTTGACGGAGGCTGCTAAAGAATACAAAAAGCAGGACTTCTGGTTTGAGCTTCTTCGGCAACAGACCAAAGCCTTGTCTCTGCGAGGTTTCGATCCGTGCTCACCGTTGGAGCGCCCCGAGCCGGCTGGTTTCGGGGCTAAGCCACCCCGTAGAGGTGGTGAAGAAGGGGGAGACTGCCTGCAGGGTTGAGGAGAGCCGCATCTCTCCTCCCCAGCTGGCCATTACTCCCATTTCCCAAAGGCGGTTGTAGCGGTGGTCAGAAATGGCCACCACAAAGAAGAACTCGACCAGAAAAGAATGTGCAGGAGGAAGATAAGAGAAAGTTTTGGTTGACCGGGTCAAACAGCAAAAGCAACAAATAAGGTATCCTGGAATTGAAACTATTTAAAAAAAAACAATAACATTGTTCCCTAAGTAGATTTTTAAGCTGCAAAGGAGAGAGAAAAGGGAAAAGATTTGGTTTTTTTTTTTTTTCCTTTTCCTATACTGACAGCTAAGAGACTTAGGCAAGAAATTGGAAAAAAATCCACTTTGACATTATTAGGCATTTAATGCTGAAAATAAAAAGTCAAACGGATAATAAAGATTTCTGGATAATCAAAAGCTTTTGAAAACAGGAAAGGAGAGAAAAAGAATAAAAGGGCAGGATTCTGGAATGCTGTAAGTTCTTTTTAATTCCAGGGCCTGGAATTAAAAAGAACTTACAGCAAAATCTCAACAAGACTTCCAAAAGATACATTTTAACTGAAACATCGCAACAAAAACCCCAGGAAGAGAAAGTGGAAAAAGAAATAAGAAGAAACAGCTTGGGACTATTTGGATTACTTGATGATCTCTGGATTTTTGGTTATTGTATTTGAATGACTAAAATCAATCGGGTGGTTGTTTAAAACTGTTTAAAATGGCTCCACTTTTAGAAGATGCACAAGAAGGGAGAGGTTCTTTTGGCTTCGTATTTCAGTTTTTAGAAATGGAGATTTGGAATTATGAGAAACAACAAGAAATGCCTGCAGAACAAGAAGATTGCGACAAAGAAGAAGACATCTTTAATGAACAAGTAATCTTAGGTGGGGGGGGAGGAAAGGGGGGAAAGATAATGGAAAGTTTAAGATTGGGAAAAACAACCCCCCCAAAAAATAGAGTGAAAAATAAGTATAAAATCAGAAAGCAACAGAAGAGGGAAATGCAGAAGAGAGAATTAGAAGTAGAGAGACAAGGGGGTAAAAAGGGGAGGGAGAAGATGAGAGGGAAGAAAGAAAGGAAAAGAAGTTATAAAGGACAGAAACAAAATATAGAGAAACAGGGCCTATTTAGAGATAATGGGTGAAAATTTAATGGAAAAAGGGATTCTGCAAAGGTACATAAGATAGTATTGTTATATTAGAAATAGAAATAATTTTAGAAAATATGCAACAATGTATGATTAAAATGTTTGATAAAATAGCTACTGTAATTCAGTGGAATGCTTGTCAATAAATAAATGTAATAAAATGAATATATAATGATTTACAAAACATATGTGAAGAGAAATAAGGGAAAAATTAATTATGGAGATTATACGTGTCTTTAAGGAAGTATGATATTTAATTGAAAAGAAATGTTAAAGACGTTAAGATTTTAATGATTATTAATGATAGAACTGAATTGGAATGGAATGAGGGTTTATAATTACATATATTTATAATCCTTTTTTAAAAAAGAATATAGTGTGTATTATAAGAATGTACCAAGCAGAATTCAATTGGAAGTTATGTATTATGTATTATATTGAAGGTCATAAACTTAAGGTATATATTGAAGTTTAAATAAGAGTTGAATGGTTGTAATTAAAAGATATAAAGGTGTCATACTCCAATTAGTAACTACAGGAGAAAACTTGTTTAATGAGAAAAGATAATATGAAATTGAAACAGAACAGACAAAAGTATAAATATAATGATTTGAATTGAGATGAGATAATCAAAATAAAATTGAGAAAATTAAAAGAGGGGAAAAGCTATATAGAAAATGTAGAACAATATAAGATATGGAATAGAACACAAAAAGGAGCATGAAATTGAGTTTTGTGTCTGTATAAAGAAGTTCAACCCGGGACCATGCTATTTTCAAAAAAGATGTTTTACTTGTATTTTGTATGTGTGAAAACCCAAATAAAACTTTATTGAAAAAAAAAAAGAATACAAAAAGCAGGCAGACAAACATAGATCCCTCCAACCACTGTTTAAAGTAGGAGACAAAGTATTTTTGTCAACGAAATATCTCAGATTGAAACTTCCTAGTAAGAAGTTGGGCCCTAAGTTCTTAGGTCCATTCCCGATATCAAAGGTAATCAATCCAGTCACAGTCCAATTAGTCTTCCCCAGTTATTGGGAAAAAATCATCCAGTATTTCATAGTAGTTTATTAAAACCAGCGGTAGCATTAATTATAAGACCAATACCAACAGCGCCCCTAAACCTTTAATTGTACAGGGTGAGACATATTTTGAAATCAAGAAAATCCTCGATTCTAGGTTACACTGAGGAAGATTACAATAATTGGTACTGTGGAAAGGTACCCCTGTATCAGATGCTACTTGGGTTACAAGTTGGGATGTACATGCAGATAGGTTAGTTAACCAATTCCATGAGGAATTCCCCAACAAACCAAAAGGTCCTCTTGGAGGGGGGAGAGAGGGTTAAGGACATCGCCTTAACCCCTGGTTGTGTTTTGTTTATTATTTCTTATAGGAGGTGAACTTCTCAAGGGGGGATCTCTGTCATCTGAATCCTTATTCATCGCTGCCACATAGCTTGAGAAAGTGGGAGGGGGTGATTTTTATTGAGTAGCTCTAAGTAGACAAAATAGAATTTTTTTGTTACTTCAAGGTCATAAAGTGTGGCACAGAAACAAAAAGGAACTTGCCTTGGAATTGGTTCATGTGATGTGATGATGAGAGAAAAGGGGATGGTTTGTAGTTTGGGACATTGTGGGAAGTCCGGGAAACTTAGTTTTGAAATTCCACAGATGTGCCAAGTGCTATTCTAATAAAGGTACTTTTGAGATTATGCTTGTCTTGGAGTTACTGATTGGAATGGAGGTTCCCTGGAACGCTGACATACACAAGTTTAGTACAACAAATAATAAAAGACTTAGAGGGGTGGGCAAAAATACAATTATCCCTATTAGGAAGAATTGTGGCTATCAAGATGAATATTCTACCCAAACTACTTTATTTGTTTCAAACAATCCCTGTGAAATTAGACAAGATTTTTTTTCAGAGCTAAACAAAATAATCACAAAATTTGTATGGGCAGGCAAAAGAGCAAGAATAAAATTAAGTTCACTGCAGGATAATAGAAGCAGAGGTGGCTTTGGACTCACAGCTTGGGAAACCTACTATAAAGCAGCAGGCCTAACATGGATTAAAGAATGGGTAAATTTAAGGATCAAAAGAATTTTATTTTTAGAAGGACATGATCTACAGGTGGGGTGGCATGCCTTCATATGGAGTCCCAGGGGTAAGGCCCATACATATTTTTATAGACATATGCTAAGGGACTCTCTAATACAAATATGGGTAGAAATTAAAAAAAAAACATTTATATAACAATCCCAGGATGGGTATCCACTATGGAGGCAATGATCCACCCTATTACATTAAATTTAGGAAGAATGGCCAGATATTATGAAATTTTAGATCCCAAGGAGAATTAAGGACTAATCAGGAATTAAAAGATCTGGGACTAAATATACACTGGATGCCATATCTCCAATTAAAATCAAAATATAAAAAAGACCAAGAAGAATTCAGAATTGAGATAGAACCAAATCAATTAGATAAACTAATGACAGGTACAGAGGAAAAATTGATATCAAAGATATATCTCCTCAGTCCATCAGAATGGGAAAGCATGGTCCCATCTGTTAGGGAAATATACCTGGTGGAACCACAAAAAAGGGCCTTCTTGGTGGTGACCCCTTCCCTGTGGAACATAGGACCAATTTGGTCTAGTGGTTAATATAGTAGGCTATTTATAATATTAATGAAGTCAGGATATAAATAAATAATAAATTCTTAAAGAATAATTTTCCAAGATGTATGATTAGCCTCCACCTTGTTGATTTTCTGAAATCCCTGTAGACACGTTTTTTAAGTGGGCCTCTTGACTCCAAAAGAAGGTGGAGACAATCAAGTGATTATGTTATTTCTGTCTGAGGGCATCTTTGTATGAGTTGGGCAGTGTTAGGAATGTAAGTCACCTAACAGTTATTTGGGTTGGAAATATATAAACTAGGATAGACATTTTAATACTATGTCTTTAAGAGAATGCTAAACTGTAATTGGGTGTGGTTCCGCAAATGGCCATAAGATGGAGCCAGAAACCTGGGTTGTGTTAGTCTCAGAAGAGAGTGTGAGTGAGTCTCTGTTTCCTTCTGTTGGAGAGTATTGCCGTTCCTCCTAATGACTGTTACTGATCGTTGATGTAAGTCTGTTACTGAACTGTTTTTTGATACTGGACTTTGATATTTGGATTATCACTAAACTGAACACTGACTGCTTTACCTGTGAATGACTTGGACTGCTTATCTTGGACTGTGCTTAAACGTTTATTGGAAGTAAAAACCTACATTTACTGTACAGTGTATCTGTACTCTCACTACGTCTCCCTGTATGCGCTCATTCTCCTAACGGGGAATTACCTCAACACGCAGCCATATAATTTTTTAAAAGAAAGAAAGAAAGAAAGAATGAATGAATGAATACCATGTTTCCCTGAAAAAAAAAACATGTCCCAAAAATAAGTCCAAGCCTGATTTTTGGGGTGGGCCTAAATATACACTTTCCCCTGAAAATAAGCCGTAGTGAAGAGAGTGGGCATGGCCAGCACAGGAGGCAGCCCTCCTCTTCCCTGGTCACCTCAGGCCCCTTGACTCCTTAATTGCGACCCGCAGATCAGCTGAGCAAGTGAGGGCCAGGAGTTGCCTCTTGTTATGTCTCTCACCTGAGGTGTTGCCAGCCCCAGCCCTGTCTGCAGCACAGTCATTGCGATTGCCTGCTCCTCCCCCGCACACATTTCTGCCCGGCTGCACCTACTGCTGCTGGCCTTGCGAGGGCTCTTGATTGGATTGTTGCCTTTGCCTACTTCTGGTGCATGTTTTGAAAGGGAGAAGGCTCAGCTTGTGTTGTCCATGCTGGGGTTTGCACGGCGGCAGCAAGAGACTGCAGGATTTTTAAAAATCTCCCTTCCAAAACATGCTGGAACTGTGCCCTTCAGGCCTTGGCCCTGGTAGACGCTAGCTCTCATGCTGGCTATGCACTTGTGCAGGATGCTGCTACAAGGCAGAAAGCAGTGTGGCATGTTGGGATTGCCTGCTCCCTCCCTCACTTCTGCCTGGCTGCACCTGCTGCTGTTGGCCTTTCAAGGGCTCTTCGCCCTCCTGGCCATGCTGTTCTTGGCTACCCTGAAGAAAAGGAGAAAAGTAGTCTGTGGGACTATGGTAAAAAAAACCTTCCAACTTTGCAAGATTTTTTTTTTTTTTTTTTTTGAGAAAAGTTGGAAGGTCTGAATTTCTGGTATTTTTTATTTTTTTACCATAGACTACTTTTCTTGTCCTGCACATGCAGCGGATAATGGAGCTGAAAAGCAGGTTAGTGGAGGAATGTGGCTGCCTTGGGAGGTGGGGGGTTAGAGATCTCTCTCTCCTTTTTTTCTTTCTCTCTGTCTCCTTGTGGCTCTTCGCTACTCTTTTCTTCTCCAAAGACGACACTGCCGTGAGGAGAGTCTTTGAAACATGCTGCGCCTTTGAGGAAGCCAGGCAGTGCTGGGTCCTTGGGGGAGGCAGTGGAGGTGTCAGGGCTGCTTCCCCCCTCCTCAGCAAGCTGGGCCTGGAGTAGCATGAGCTGCCATGGCTTCCCCGAAGACGACCTGATGCGGCCCCCTGGCTGGCTGTTTTGGGGCCAGGATGGCATGCATGAGTGGGGACATCCTCCTCAGGTGAGCGGAGTGGAGTGATGATTGAAAAGTGTCCTCTGGGGAAGCTTTAAATCTCTCACGGGGGACTTTCACCACCCGAGGAAAGCATTGCTCAGCTGCAGGAGTAAAGAAGTGGAGCAAGATGGGACTAAAATGGGTGGCTAAGTGAGGGACAGGAAGCCCTGCCATGCCCGGCAAGGGAGAGAGAAGAGATGGCAAGAGGAGCCCCGTCTCGCTCCACATGTCTTGCTTCTCCTCCACCTATCCCTCCCCACTTGCCACCACCCTTGATAAAGTGATGGCAGGGAAGGGAAGCAGCCAGGCTGCTATTGCCATTGGGGCATGTGGAGCAAGATGGGAGTCCTCTTGCCATCTTGCCTGACTTCCAGCTCTATCGCATTTCTTGCCATTGTGTGCAGAGAAACAAGTTGTACCGTAAAAAAAAAAACAACTTCTCATGAGTTTGAGAAGTTGGAATTAATTGATTGAACTTGCAAGAAGTTTTTTTTAACGGTAGTCCCACAAACTTGTTTCCCTGCACACAATAGCAAGAAGCGCAATCAGGTAAGACAACAAGAGGAGTCCTGATTTGCTCCATGTGCCCCAAAATAATAAGACCTCTCCAAAAATAAGGCCAACCGTTTATTTCGGGGTTCAAAAAAATATAAGGGTCTTATTTTCAGGGAAACATGGTAGATGTAGTGTCATATGTACATCTGGCCTATTTAAGAACAGCCACCAGTAACAGGCCTTTTTAAAAAAATAACCCACCAACCTATGTTCTGCTCTTTGAGTCTTGCTTCTTTGACTAACTAATCTCTCTGGTATTTGATTCCTGAACTATTGTGTACTATTTTGTTTTACAGTTACCACTGCATTCTTTTTACCTTAAGCTATGTTTTATTAGTTTCTAATGGCTTGTATCTGGACTAAACTCTAAACTACCCCTGTTGCATCCAGCTATCAAGCAAAACATCATTTACTTTTATTTTCTGGAATGTGCCTACATTTGTAAGGCACACTCTGCCTTTTGTCTGCCTTTATGCTAGGCACAAAAGAACAGGACCACACTTGAAATTCCAGTTAAACTGATTTATTACTACTCATGTCTATGCACAAGACAAGATGGAATGGAATTCAATGGAATTCATTAGGGTTAGACGTAGTCCATTCATGACCATGTAGAGACTCTAGACTGTTATCTCTTTAGACTCTACTCTCAAGTTCTGCAACACCTTCACTTAAGACTTTTTTAAATAATTAATTGCAATACTAAACATCAGTAAATCACTTGTAGATCGAGTAAGTGCATTTGCTCTGTCTGAAACAGGACACTAATGAAAAAAAGCTTTATTATTTGTCAATTCCTAAACATATTGGGCATATAATTGCCTTGTATTTCCTCCTTTTTATATCCTCAAAAAAAAAACCACCCAAGAATCATACAAGATTCTCTTGCAGTTGAAAGCCCCTGAGGATTGATTAAAGCCAATCTTGAGTGAAAAGTTCTCTTCACCCCTATTGATCAAATCTAAAAAGATTAGAGGCAGGCTAATGTGACCCCTATTTTCAAAAAGACAAAAAGAAAATATGACTTACACTAATGATAGGCCTTTGAGTTTACTGAGTACCTCAAACAACTGTATGCTAGAAAATTCACTGTTACAGGAACTGGGCATGGCTAGTCTAGTGAAGAGAAGGATTAGGAGAGATATGATGGCAGTTTTCCAATACTTGAGAGGCTGTCACAGAGAGAAGGGGCTCAACCTCTTTTTCAAAGAATCTGAAGGCCAGACAAGGAATAATGGATGGAAACTGATCAAGGAGAAATTCAACCTAGAAATAAGGAGAACTTTTCTGACAGTGAAAACAATCAACCAATGGAACAGCTTGCCTTCGGAAGTTGTGGAAGCTTTATTACTAGAAGCTTTCAAGAAGAGACTGGACTGCCATCTGTAGGGTCTCCTGCTTGGATGGGGGGTTGGACTAGATGACTTACAAGGTCCCTTCCAACTCTGTTATTTTGTTATACTACATATGGCTCATACATTCATACTGCATAACCAGTAAGATGGCAGGATTTAGGATTGATTAAGTGATAATTGATCGCTCTGTCAATATATATCATTAAAACAACTCATTTTTGTTGCCTATCAATTTTATAAAGCAGCGATTGCCTAATCCACCGAATATATAGTCTAAATTATCAAAATTGCATGTTGAAGTTCAAAAATATATTGATGTGTAATTCCTCTTGAAATCAATAGAAGTACAACTTAGAATACTGTCTATAAAATTGAACTTTAGCTCTTAAAGCTTTTGTATTATGATGGCTAATTAGACAATTGGGGTTTTTGTTTTATATTTTGCTAGATATTTTATTGTGTTATTGTTCTACAGTATGTTCATCAGAGAGATTAATATTAAGCAATAGTACTAGTAATTTATTGAATTGATACATTGCTGTCACTTTATCAATAAAATAAAATAGAATAAAATACAGTACACAGTCTGGTTGCAAAATAAAATAGGAGGAAATAGAATGATGAAATACAAATGTGGCAATACACGGAATCAGTAATCAAATAAATGAATCTCCCTTACAGGGTACCCCAAAAATCAATTAATAAATAGAGCAGAATATGATATCATTGTTACATCGTAATGACTACACACAGAGAAGAATTGCCTAGCTTCCCTTAAGAACTAATTCACCTGAGAGTAAGGTAAAGTTGAGAATCATGTTACCAGGCCAATGATAGTAGTTACATATTGCATTGAAGTCTTAGCTTTTAAATCACCATGTGCATACCAAACAATCTGTTAATTCATGGGAGGGGAGGAAGAAAATACAAATCAATTTAAAACATAGTAGATATAAGAAGGAAAGTGTATGTAGTTTGGATGTGAGCAATCAATTTTTTTATTGTGCAGTGGTTAGTATGCATTACTGGAGGCTAATTTTACTGACCACCAGCAGTTCGATTCTCATTGGTTCAAGGTTGACTCAGCCTTCCATTCTTTCAAGTCATTGAAATGAAGACCCAGATTGTTGGGGGCAATGTGCTATAAACCGCTTAGAGAGGACTGTAAAGCAATGTGAAGTGGTATATAAGTCTAAGTGCTATTGTTATTGCTATTATTTGATTTCATTTTTGTTTGCAGTAAAAATTCTTATCTACATGAATCACATCTGTAGGACCTCTCCCATACTCTCTCTCCCATACTTCTTTTATACAAAGAAGATTGAGAGAGCCAGACTATCGCCTTGATGTCCTTATAATAGACTAATTTGTATTGATTGTTCCCCCCTCCAGTGAAGCTAGCAAAACAGTTGTCTATCAACTCCTGACATCATGGATAACAGACCATAGGTCTCATGTAACAGATAGAAACAACAACTGCTGGAACAGATACAATCAAACAACTGTTGAAACCTCCCCTCTGAGAAAGTAGATAATCAGAAGGCAGAAATAATTACATCTGATCAACTCTTAAATTCAGAGAAATTAATAGGAGGCCAGTCAAGAACTGATAACATGCTAGAAAATAATCCTTTTTGCCATAAATCCATCAAATGATGAAATCAAAAGATGATTCAATTTTTCAGTTTATACATTATTAAGCATATACCCCAGAATCCTTCATGTTTCCAACATTATTAAAAGCATTAATGACCCATGGAAGAAGCAACCAAAGAAATCAATATAAGGTACAAGAGAAGGAGTAAACGTTTATATTATAACATCCAATGACAAATTATTTAGTGGTGAAGGCCAAGGAAAATTGCAATGTTAAATAAGTAATATAGGCTAGATACCATGAGCAGATGAACCTCTACCACGACAGCTCTCCTCTTCAGAATTTCCAACCACCTGGTGCCCTTGGCAAGCTATCAACAGTTTCTGTGGAAGAAGAATACCCATTTTCATTATTTTCCAACAGATAAAGAAGATCTATCCTTAATATTCAAGCAGAAACTATTTCTCAGAACAACAGATAAATTTTGCCAGCTATGTAGCTGACTGTATTGCAAATTCAGTAGAAAGGAAAATAGCGTTGAGAAAATACTTAGCTGTGGTAAGGCCTATTCTCAGCAGACCCTAACTGTACGGAGAACTTTTGATGGAGAGAATCTCTCCAAGTCATTTCTAGGTCACTTCCTAGTGGCGCTTTAACACTCAAACTTTCCACTTTGAAAAAATTTTCAGTATGATAATTTCTTTTTACCACTCTCATGCTGAACTGAAATGCTCTGTAAAAGTAGGCCCAGGAGCAGAATTTAGAAAAGAATAGGTAATCAAAATTTCAAATTAAAAATTCATTATACATATATAATGTGAAATGAATATATTGGAAATAAACTACTTCTAGATGTAACTGTTTAAAATGTTCAAGATAATTAACATCATTTCAGAAGCTAATTTAGCTCCACTGTCCCAATGTGTTTGTCATTGTCGACATGCAAACATTATAACTTATTTCAATGTATCTGAAAGTATCTTGTATAGTGTTGAATGTTACTGATTAGTAGAAATATAAAAAGTTTCCAAGATTTATACATGTTTGTAATATATCAAGAGGGCAATGTCTTGATGCATGATGGCTGGGTCAATCAACTGTATCTCTTTCCAAAACATGCTGTACTGGCTTAATATGGTTGTTAGATGACATCATTAGTTCCCTCATTAATAAAGTAAAATAAAATAAAATGTTGCTTAATTTTCTAATCTATTCTTACTTTTCATTTTCTCCTTAGGTACTGGGTTTGGTACGTTACTATTGTAACAGCTTCAGTGACTGTTTATTAAAATAGATAGACAGACAGACTTGGCAGCAATGTAACATGAATATATTGAATGCCTTACCATGATATTAGAATTGAAAATACACATTTTATGAACTGCTAAGACATATGAGAGATGTAAGCAACTCTGACAAGTGCTTATAGAAAACTCTTAATGAATTGAATCAAATTCATTGTAAGCAGGCTAATGGTTTTTCAATGCTGCTTCCTCATCTGTGAGACCTTTTGAACTGTACACCTTTTAAATCCATAGTAGGTTTCTTCGAATTTATGTCATCATTGTGAATAATTTGAGTTGCAATGTCTTTAAGAGTGATCTTTTAAAAAAAATAAAATAACAATTGCTAATTCAATTGCTATTTCTGCTATGTATTTCAGATCCAGAGGTATAATCCTCTAGATTTTAAATACGTAGTCACAGAAAGGTAATTTTTTACAACCTAAAATAATTTCAAAAATTAAGTCCTATTATTTTGTCTTTTTTTCATGTTATTTCTGTTTATTCTTTGAGTTACTTTTTGCACAGCAAACTGAGCATTGGGTTGTACATACCTCATGCCAACATTAATATGCACATTTGGTTAATGCTGTCTGATGGCTTAATTAACGGCATAGTTCATTTTAAAATACAACCTAAAGGATCTACTAAAGATGGAAAAATTGTGTGCTAGCCTCTTTTTACTTACCACATGTTTATGTTATTAAGGCAATAAGTGCCTAGGATATGGATGACACAATCAGACAATTTCAGGGCAGGGCTTTTTAAATAATACACACAAGCTTGTATATGTTGCCAGTTCCTCCAATCTTTTTTTGTGGAGGAAAGATTGCAGGATAGGTTTCTCAATCAGATGTCTACTATGCTTACTCAGTTCCCACTCTGGGCAGCCTAGAATACTGTGGGATTTTTAAAATTTATAATTAAAAAAACCAATGTTTAATTAAATCAGTACAAAGAGGTAACATTTAAACAATCAAACAAAGCAAAAGACAGATGTTCCTAACCTGTCCTCTTTGCAGGTAATTCCAAAGCTTGGGACAGCCACACATAGTGACCCAACAAATATGCTTTTGACTGTGAGAGGATTCTGAAAAGGCATTTTCTAACGAATTGAAAGTCCAGGAAAACCCTTTAAGGAGAGCACAGTCTTTGAAATAGCCTGGTCCTAAGTGATGTCAGTGTTTATACAAAGTAACTGGTACTTTGAATTGTTCCTGGAAAAGATCAGAATCATTTATTCTCTACACCACCTGGTCCTAAGCAATAATCTGGCTATAGGATTCTGTTATTTCCAAACAAATTTCAAAGGCAGAACATTTTACTGAAGTCCAAACAGAGCATAATTAAGGCTCATATCATTGTATTTAGTTCTGACATCTCCAGAAACACACATAGAAAAAAAAATCTAGGAGTATTTTGAGTCTTCAGATGTGAGACTTCAAAAAAAGTATGATTTCACCCTAAATTTCATTCCCTGAGCTGATTTTTTGACTGACCAGGGAGATTTGTCTGGATTGCACTTCAGTTTAATTGCCTTTATCCAATTCATTGCCAACAACATAATACATTGATTTAGAGTTTAAATAGTTTTTATATATCTTTTCTGTGTAATAATGACACTAACTCCAACATTCTGGGCTGGTGGTTGCCACATATTTATGTTGGATTCCACCAAATACTCTAAAAAAAATATTGTCCTACCATGATAAAAATAAATATGCATATTTTCCAGGAGGACATGTTTATGTTTACAAATAATTTTATTGTTACCTTCAAAAAGTATGATTATACATAGTAATGTTTCCACCTTGTATACATATATAGAAATGAAGTCTCAACATTGGGTTTATTTCTGACTAGACTTGAACTAGGATGGTGGCTTTTATTGTATTTGCTAAGAAAATAATTTGACATACTTCTGCTTTAATAGTCTGAAAAAGACGGAGGAAAAACCATAATAGACTGAAGGGCCACTAAGTATTACTGGTGCCAAATGATTGAAAATAAATGCCAGTAGACTTGTGAGTTTGGAAAAGGAAGCTAACTCTGGATGCATTAAGGTGCTGCCTATTACTATTTCCTTCCTCTTCTTCCTCCATCTGATGTTGGCCTATAGCTTCCTTTAGACTGAGCAGGAGTAACTAGCTTACTGAAGCCACCTACCATCTCTGGCTTCTAACACATGGAAAAACTCAAGAAGAGGCAACTTATGGATTGACAATATATCCAAAAAAGTAAGCTAGATTCAAGGAGGAGGCTGATATAGCAGAACCTCCAGGCCTGGAAGAGTCAGTGTCAGGTTCCAAGTAATGCAATAATCTTAAAACGAATTCAGAATTTAGTTTGGTGGTGGAATTGTATGAATTCAGTTTGACAGTCATGATGTGAGAATAGAAAGGCTGGAAGGGGACCAGATACACTGACAGCTCTGAGCCACATGCACTGATTGGGGAAGTTCTATATGCTGATTTTGAATAACCCCTGGAATCCTTCTGCACATCCCTGGTCTTAGACCAGAGTTCCCCAATTTTTCTGGCTTTGTGGACTGGTGGAGGGGGGAGGGAAGGGAATGGTTTTGTCAGATCCGTGTATCTGCCATTCTTCAATGGAAGAAGAAAAGGGGGGAGAGTTGGTACAAGTAATCCTTTTTGATGTAACCTGAATATCTTAATTCTTGTATTGAATCTGTATTCACATGATATACAACTGAGGACTGGAGCCCAGATGCCTGGAACCTTGTCACCTTTTGGAGAGATAGCAAGAGGAGAAGGGACCATAAAAATTCTAGCTCTGAAAGAAACTTCCTGGGAAACTTTTCTAAGATACGTTCCCAGAAAAGGAGGGGGGGAATTAACATGTTGTTGCTTTGTTTGAATAAATCCACATCAGAATACACTGTATACCTGGAGGCATTTTAAATCCTGCTTTTCAATAAAGAATTCCTTTTGAAGTACCTAGCTTTCAGAAGTTAATTCTTATCAGTTGAAGAGGAAAGAGTGGTCCTTACATAAAGCAGGATCTGCAATAGAATTCAACCAGGAGAGGAATTTTTTTTTTGAAAATAACTTCACTGTACTGAGGGGACCCTGCAAAAATGTCTGAACATAGCAAGGAGCAAGGGGAAGCCGAATGCTGGGGAGAAACTTCAACAACTACTCAGCCAGACACTGATTTTGTGTACCCCATGAAAGACATTGAAGCTGCCTGCGAAAATTCCACAAAGCCCTGATGGTCTATAGACATAGGAAAGAGAGACAACTGGGATGGAAGAACCAAGGGAATAATCCTCACCCATGGTAACCATAAATCCAGGTGGAAAATGGAGCTGGAGGCCCTTTCTGATCAGGAAGAATGGGTCGAGGAACCACTGGCAGATGACCAACTGAAATGTACATAAATTGCCTTGTGAGGGAAGCCCTGGAGGGTCTCAATGTGTGGGGTGAACCAGGTCTCCAACGAAGGAGAGCGAGTGAACCAGAAATTGAGATAATCCGAGCCATCACACCTGATCCAGCAGAGAATGATCCAGCAGTGGAACAAACTGGAGGACCAGCAGCCATGCCAGGTACCCGACCCCTTGCCACTCCAGAGCAGGGGATTAACCCTGGCCAACCCAGAGACATACAACTGCAGAGAAAGGTCCCACCCTTGGGGGTAAAATTCAATGGGGACCCCCAGAAATTGGGATTCTTCCTGGTGCAAGTCCTCGCCTACATGCAAGAATATGGGCAGAATTTCCTGACCCAGGGGACCTGAGTGTGAGTCATTACCGTGGCCCGAGAAGGGGCAGCCACCAGATGGATGGTAACCCTCCACAATATTAGCGCCCCAGAGCTAAGGGTACTCAATCGATTAATGACAGTACTATGCCACCGCTTCAGAGACCCCCTCGCCAATCGAAAAGCTCGCGACCACATTAGAATTGTAAAGCAAGGCCATCACCCAGTAGCCGCATACACCGAGGAATTTCGGGACCTGGCCAGCCGAGTCGACTGGCCAGAAGATATCCTCATCTGTTGGTTCAAAGATGGACTCAACGATTACCTGTACACTGCCTGCCTGTCCCGTGGGCCCCCAAATCTCCTGCATGAATGGTACCTGATGGCAGAGGAGGCGGAGATAGACATGTCCCATAACCAGTATCACAGCGGCAGAGTTTGGAGAAGATCCCCACCCCAGGAAAAATGAGAGTTGTTCAAACCCCAAACCACCATGACTCCAAGACCATCTGGCTGTTTTAAGTGTGGAAAAGAGGAGCACTGTGCAGCAGAATGCCGTTCAAAAACCCCTGCCAGAAAGCCAGGGGGGAAACCTGGAAAATCCAACCCTCGAGGAAAAGAAACTGTCCTGAGAAGCTGAGAAGCTGTGAGGTTCCGGTCCCCCCAAACCCAGAGGAATAATCCCAAATGCCCTGAGGAGACCTGAGCCAGTCTGAAAGTGATCCGGAAGACGAACCACTGTAAGCAACCCAATTGAACCACTCACTCTACCCCTAAGACTGTTTATCTCCAGCCGAGGGAAGGGGGAGGAAGTAGCAGCATTAATGGATTCGGGATGCACCCGTTGCTAATCAACCCCACCCTAGCAGAGAAATTGGGAATCCAACTAAGGAAAATGGAAAACCCCATTGCTTTCTGCTAATTAGATAGAACTATAGCAGGGTGGGGGGAGCCAGCCAGTTTTGCCACAGAACCATTGAAAATAGGACTAGGGAACCATAGTGAGATGCTCACATTCATTGTAGCCCCGGGAATGGAAGGGCCGCTAGTCCTAGGACTCACATGGCTACGGAAATGGAATCCAAAAATAAACTGGAAGAGAGGAACTGTACATTTCCAGAAACATGTAGCATTTGCAAACAGCCCAGAGGAAAGAAATAAACAGAGAACAGAGAACCAGCCATGGCCGGCCAGCTGGCTGAACCCATTAACATCCCCAAAGAGTATCAGGATTTAGCCCAAGTATTTAGCAAGGAGGCTTCTGATGAACTCCCACCCCATTGCGCCACAGACTGTGCCATTGAAATCCTACCAGGGGCTAAACTTCCAAAACCAAAAATGTACTGCATGTCCCCCAGAGAACTAAATGAACTCAGAGCATTTATCAATAAAAATTTAAAAAGGGGTTTCATCAAATCTACCCGACCAAAAATAGCAGCCTCAGTATTATTCCATGAAAAGAAAGATGGCTCTTTACGCCTTTATGTGGATTTTAGAAATCTTAATACAATATCGGTGGAGAATATGTACCCACTCCCCCTCATGAAGGACATGCTAGCTCACCTCTCTAAAGGAATTTTTTTTTCAAAGTTAGATCTATGAGAGGCATACTACTGCATCAGAATAAGGGAGGGGGATTAGTGGAAGACATCCCACTGGAATGCTACCAATTTAAAGTGCTCCCTTTCGGACTACAAGGAGCACCTGCCGTGTTTATACAACTAATTAATGAGACTCTTCATGATTTTTTGTACAAAGGAGTTCTAGTTTATCTCAATGATATTTCAATCTACACCGAAACGAAAAAAGAGCACATCAAGTTACTCCAAATGGTTCTCACAAAACTCCAAAATGCCAAACTATATGCAAACTCTCTAAATGTGAGTTTCATCAAGAAAAAAATGACTACCTGGGATATAGAATATCCCACAAGGGAATAGAGATGGACCCACAGAAAGTTAAAGCTGTCATTGATTGGGAGCCGCCCCATACTTGCAAATAACTGCAAAGCTTCCTGGGTTTTCCAAACTTTTACTGCCAATTCATTCTAGCTTTTGCAAATATCACCCTCCCCATCATGAACTTGTTAAAAACAAAAGGGGGGGAGAAGCCAAAGCCAAGGCAACCCCTTACCTGGACAATGGAATGCCAAGTGGCATTCAAAAAACTTAAACAGCTATTCTCAGCAGAACCAATCCTGAAACACCCAGACCCTGTACAACCATTTGTCATCCAAGCAGATGCTAGTGATGTAGCAGTTGAGCAGTTCTACTCCAAAAGAATGAACATGGACAGTTGCAACCATGTGTTTATACTTCCAAGACAGGAACTGAGCAAAGATGGACCATATGGGAGAAAGAGGCATATGCTGTGTGATGGGCACTCCTCACATGGAGACATTTCCTAGAAGGGAACCAAATCCCCTTTGAAGTCTGGACTGATCATAAAAATCTAGAAGCCCTGAAAACTCCACGGAAACTCTCACCAAAACAAGTAAGGTGGGCTCAATATTTTAAACATATTAATTTCACTCTCAAATATCTCCCAGGGGGAAAAAATTTCTTGGCAGATGCCCTGTCCAGGAAACCCCAATACAACAGTAAAAAGATTGAAGTTGTAAAACCCATGATCCAACCAACCCAACTTGCAGCCAAAGTAATCACCCGAGCACAAGGGAAGAAAGAGCCACTGACTGACAATGCAATGACTTCAATATTTAAGGAGGCACTACTTAAGGATGACTGGCTCCAGGCTAACAAAAACATTTGCTTACTCAAAGATGGTCTAGCCTGGGTAGAAAACAAACTTTATGTCCCTACCAGCCAGAGGATGGATCTCATGAAACAATGCCACAACTCAGAAATCGCTAGACACTTTGGATTTGTAACAACCCTGCACCTCATCTAAAGACAATTTTGGTGGACGTCTCTCAAAAAGGATATAGAAAACTATGTTGCTAGTTGCTTCATCTGCGCTGCTGCAAGAAGACAAGGAAAATCTCCTGAACCTTTACAAACAGTGGCAGAACCTTCAGCACCCTGGAAAGAGATCTCTATGGACTTTATAGTGGGGCTCCCTGAAAGTGCAGGAAATACTGTCATTTGGGTTGTAACAGATCTTTTTTCAAAACAGGTTCATTTTGTACCCTGCCAAAAGATCCCAACAGCCAAGGCATTGGCAAAGATGTTTTTAATAACACATTTGTCGCCTCCATGGAGCTCCCCAATGGATTATCTCAAATAAATCACATCCACTTTTTGGCTGGCATTATGCTCCACCCATGGGTTGTTTCTTTGAATCACCCCTAGAACAATGGCAGAGCAGAATGAACTAATAGCGTATTAGAACAATATTTAAGATGCTTTATTAATTACCAACAGGACAATTGGACTGACCTTCCTTTTGCAGAGGTAGCATACAACAACTTGGTCCATAGTAACACTGGTTTCACCCCATTCCAGGTAGCCACAGGCCAAGAATTCAACCCCATGCCAGAGCTACCTACCAAGGAAACTGAAATTCCCTCCCTTAAAGAGTGGATAAACAATTTGCAAACTACTTGATCAGTGGTTAAACTAGCCTTACAAGAGGCTAGAGCAGCTTTTAAAGCTCAAGCAGATAAAAAACACTGTGATCCTAAACCATTCAAAGTTGAGGATAGCGTATATTTGTTTACAACGTTCCTAAAACCATTGCAACCTTCTAAGAAACTGGGACCTAAATTAATTGGGCCAGAATTATCAATCCTCCAGAATTATCAATCATGTTACTGTCTACTTCCCAAAACACTTAGACAGGTTCATCCAATATTTCACTGTAGCCTACTGAAACCAGAGATCACTTCAAAACTTAGATCCCCCCTTCCCGCATCTCCAACCCCCATTATGGTATACAGGGAACAACATTTTGAAATTAAAGATATCCTTGATTCGCGCACTCACCATGGATCCACACAATATTTAGTAGCTTGGAAGCGCCTTCCCTCCTCAGAAATTGAGTGGGTAGCCAAACGACATGTAAAAGCACCCATATTACTATGGAAGTTCCACCTGAAATACCCTCACAAACCATCCTAAGATGTAAATATAGAACATGTTTTATGTGTTCCAGGTGGATTTCTCAATTTTTTGAGGAGGGTAATATGTCAGATCCATGTATCTGCCATTCTTCAACGGAAGAAGGGGGGGGGGGGGAAGTTGGTACAACTAATCCTTTTTGATTTAACCTGAATATCTTAATTCTTGTATTGAATCTGTATATTTGCACATGATATACAACTGAGGACTGGAGCCCAGGTGCCTGGAACCTTGTCACCTTTTGGAGAGATAGCAAGAGGAGAAGGGACCATAAAAATTCCAGCTCTGAAAGAAACTTCCTGGGAAACTTTTCTAAGATATGTTCCCAGAAAAAAAAGGGGGGAATTAACATGTTGTTTCTTTGTTTGAATAAATCCACATCAGAATAAGGGGAGGGGTTCTAACTCCCTTTATCTACACTGTATGCCTGGAGGCATTTTAGATCTTGCTTTGGTTAGTATTTGGATCACTTCCTTTCAATAAAGAATTCCTTTTGAAATACCAAGCTTTCAGAAGTTCATCCTTATCAGTTGAAGAGGAAAGAGTCTGGTCCTTACAGGTTCCGCATGAGTGGTGGGCAAGTGCTTTACTGCAGCTCCATTTGCAGGAGCAGCAAGCATGCATCCCTGCTGCTTCTGCAAACAAAGCACACATGCATTTCTCAGCTGGTCACACTAGTGGGAATGTACACACACTCACCTACCACTTCCATGGTTGGTTCTGAATGGCTCAAGGCCCGATAATGGGCCTTGGTCCCGGGAGTTGGGGACACCTGTCTTAGACCACTGAGAGAAGAACTTGGACATGTTGTTCATGTATGCTTGGGCCTTCAGTTTTCAGTGGATATGTTGGCTATAGATTTTTATTTTGTTTTAGAAATGTTTGGAGAATTGTAACAAGAACACTCTTGATTTTTTTAAATTTACTACAAGGAAACTTGAATTGTATTTTGCTGTATCTTGATTATGGCAATGATTGTTTTGATTTTTTCAGCAAGCTGCAATAAAATGCTTTGAGCAAATATAAGACTGCTATTATCTTAGCAAGAGAGAAAACACTGAAATATAAAGACAAGGAGATTGTGGCTCTGAAACAAGTGAGAGTGAGAAAGATGAGAAGACAATATCAATTCCTGACTAAAACATTACTTAAGAAAGGCATGAATTACAGATGGCTGATACCAGAAGGCCTTGTGTTTATATGGCAAGAACAAAGACATAGAATAGATTCAATTGAAAAAGCAGAATTATTTTATGCAGAATACTTCAGAGGGAAAGAGGAAGAGAGGGAAAGAGAAGAAGCAATAATTAGACTCCAAGAGAAATGCCTAGAAGTGATTGAAAAAGAACAAGGTGCTGTAGGAGGCAGAGTGGAACCTAGAGAACAACGAGAACAGAGATCTACTAGAGCAGTAAATCCCTCTTATAAAGTATAAATGTGGAAGAGAAAAATTGATTACAATTAATATAAATGGACTTAATTTGGGGGTTAAAAGAAGAAAAATATTTCATAAATTAGAAAAACTGAAATTCGACATAATTTGCCTACAAGAAGTGCATATTAAAAAACACTATGAACAAATGCTGGTGCAGCCAAAACTAGGGAAAATATTTACTTCGTTGACACAATCCAAGAAAAGAGGAGTAGTCTTATATATTAGAGACACAATTACAGCAGAACAAATTTATATGGATGATGATGGAAGAATCTTGATGGTGGAAATAATAGACAATAATGTGAAATTACTTTTAATGGCAATTTATGCTCCAAATGATAATCAAGAAGAATTCTATAGAAAATTACACAGGACAATAATTGATCTAGACTATGATAATATATGCATTATGGGGGACTTCAATGGAATTGCTAATGAGAAATTGGACTATAAAACACAGAAAACAATAAAGCAAAGTAGAAAGACTCTTCCGAAATCTTTCTTCAAAATAACAGGTGAATTAAAGTTAAAAGATGCTTGGAGAGAAAGAAATACTAAAAATAGACAATATACTTTTTATTCAAATAGACACTCATCATGGTCTAGAATAGACATGATATGGATGTCAACGGAATTGACTACTAATATACAGGAAATTGATATAGAAGCAGGTATTTGGGCAGACCATAATCCAATGACAATTTAGTGGAAGGGACAAAGGAAAAGATCTAGAGGGACTTTAAACAATACTATACTAAAAGAAAAGGACTTTACACAGAAAATGGAGAAAGAATTGGATTTCTTTTTTAAAGAAAATAAAATGGAAAATAAAACAGAGGATACAACAATACAAAACCTTTGGGATACAATGAAGGCCTATTCCAGAGGTCTGATAATAGAATATATAAAGATAAGAAATAAGACGAAAAGACAGGCTTTGAAAACACTAGAGGATGATTATAAGAAACTTGAGAAAGAGTTACAGAAATCACCATTAAAAAAGGACATTAAATACAAATGGACAGTTAAACATAAAATGGGGCTAATGGAAAAAGAGGAATTAGCACAGAAAATTAGAGGTGCTAAACAGAATATTTTGAAGATGCAAATAAACCAGGTAGATGGTTAGCATATAAATTGAAAAAGGAGAATGAATCAAGAAAAATAATACAATTGATAGATGATCAAAGGCAAATTTGCTATGGAAATAGAGAGAAGAAAAAAATTATACAGGACTATTATGGAAAACTGTATGAGCAAGAGATCATAGAGGAGAAAAGAATTAAACAATATCTGCAGAAAGTGAATTTACCTCAGAATACAAAAGATATTGAAATGATGTTAGAAGGAAATATAACGATGATGGAGTTAACTGAAGCATTAAAAAAAAAACAAAATAATGGAAAAGCACCTGGCCCGGACAGATTTCCAGCCGAATTTTATAAGACACTTCAGGAATCGTTGATTCTTCTACCTCTAGAAGTTATGAATGAAGTCATGGTAAAGAAGAGGATACCTAAATCATGGTCAGAAGCATATATTACACTTGTGCCAAAGGAGGAAGCTGACCTGCAACAAATCAAGAACTATAGACCTATTTCCCTATTGAACTCAGACTATAAAATGTTCGCTTCAATAATGGCAGAAAGACTCAAAAGATATTTAAATAACTTTATTCATCCTGATCAAAATGGGTTTTTACCAAAGAGACACATTAAAGATAATATGAGAATTATTCTGGACACATTGAAACATTATGAGGCACATCCTGAAAAACAAAGGCTCTGATATTTTTAGATGCACAGAAAGCCTTTGACAACATAAATTGGTGATTTATGTCATTACAGTTGGAACATATGGGCTTTGGTAAGAATTTTTTCCAAGCCATAGAAGCTATATATCATGAACAAACAGCAAAGGTAATGATAAATGGGGAATTGACAGAATGCATTGATATAAAGAAAGGTACAAGACAAGATTTCCCACTGTCACCTCTGTTGTTTGTGTTAATGCTAGAAGTACTAAATAGAGATATTAGAGAAGAGAAAGAAATAAAAGGAATGAAAATTAAAAAGGAAGAATACAAATTACAAGTATTTGCAGATGACCTGGTTTTTATTTTAGAAGATCCATTAGAAACAGCAACTAAGTTAATAGAAAAGATAGAGGAATATGGAATGGTAGCAGGTTTAAAGATAAACAAAGATAAAACAAAGAACATGTTAGTAAAACGGAGGGAAGAATTGGTGGAAACTTTGAAGATCCAGGTCACAAATAAGGTAAAATACTTGGAAATATACTTGACAGCAAGATGTGGTACACTCAAAGAGAATAATTATCATAAACTCAAACAACAGATCGTGACAGATTTGGCAAAATGGGAAAATTTACAACCATCATTAATAGAGAGAATAGCAACAATTACAATGAATATATTACCTAGAATTTTATATTTGTTCCAGAAAATTCTAATTAGATTAGGGAAAGAGTATTTTGAGGACTTGAATAAAATACTGTTGAAATATATTTGGCAGGGGAAAAAAGCGAGAATAAAATTAAAATTATTGCAAGATGCTAGAATGACAGGAGGATTTGGCCTGCCAAGTTGCGAGTTATATTATCAAGCGACAACTTTGATGTGGGTCAAGGAATGGATTTCACTAAGAAATAACTAGTTTATTGACACTTGAAGGACATGACTTCTTGTTTGGGGTGGCATGCCTTCCTATGGTACAAGCGATCTAAAACACGTGGTTATTTTAGAAGACATTATATATGAGAAGCTTTGTTATTAAATTGTGAGAAGATTAAAAGGCAACATTATTTAAAAATTCCAGTCTGGCTATCAACTATAGAAGCATTTTCATATCCAGTAATATATAAAATGGAACAAACAGTTAGATATGGCAAAATATTGAATGAAAAGGGTGAACTCAAATCTATGCAAGAACTGGAAGAACAAGGTATAAGGATGAATTGGTTTTCATAAGTGCAAATACACTCTAGATATGATAAAGATCTCAAAATAGAAGGTTTTTATGATAAATTGACTGACTTAGACAAAATTTTAACAGGTACTGATGAAAAGGTGATTAAAAAATTATACGGATATTTACTAGAGGTTAAATTAGAAAAGGAATAAGTTAAAGGAACAATGATTGCATGGGGGAAAATTTTTGGATATGGGATTGATTTAGAGGAATGGCAAAAATTGTGGTCTCAAAATTATAAAATGATAATGTCAACAGCATATAAAGAAAATTTGTATAAGATGTATTAAAGGTGGCATTTACCCCCAACGAGAATAGCAAGAATGTTTAAGAATAAATCCGAAAAGTGTTGGAAATGTCATCAGATACCAGGTTCATTTTACCATATGTGGTGGACATACATAGAGGCAAAAAGATATTGGACTACAATCCACATATGGTTGGAAATAATGCAAAAAGACATTGACTTTAAACCAGAGATATATTTTTTAAAAAAAAACTTTATTGAATTTTTATTACATTAAACACATAAAAAATATATCACTCAATAACAGCTATTTGTGGTGCTTATTGTATGACAATAATTTGTGCAATATTTACATATAATAATTTGTGCATAATTACATTCTTATTCTATCTATATTCTATATTTAATAATTACCTATCCTTAATCTATCTCCAAGCTATCCAGCTATACCATTGTTCCCACACCTTATAAAATATTGAAGCTTCTTTATCTTTTAAACTCAGCATTAATTTATCCATTTCAGCACAATTCATAACTTTTGGTATAACCATTTTCTCTGTGGGTATATATGGCTGTTTCCAACATTGGGCAAAGGCAATGCTGGCAGCAGTCAGTATGTGTAATAATAAGTATTTTGTGTTGTTTATGTATTTTTTTAAATTTTATTGTTTTTTAAGACAAACATAGAAAAACAAAACATAAAAACATCAAGCCATCTTCCATATATGTACATACAGTGTGTCGGTTGGTTTACAAATTGTTTTGTGCTTCCACTTCGTAGTCTTCAATTACAATTACATTGTATATATTCTCATATTGTCAATTAAATATTAAGTACATTAATATCATTGTTAATCATTTGACTATACTATTATTCATTCATGTTTTACGAGATAATCCATATTTTACTTAATTTGTTTTATGACAGTTCATATTATCATCTCAAATCTATCCTACAAACATTTTGTAGATATAATTAAAAAAATACATTTTTATATATTCATTATTTTCTAAAAATCTACATATTTGATTACTATCTTTCATTGTCTAACCATTGATAGAATAAATCCCAAATTTTATAAAATTGTTTATCATCTTGTTCTCTGATTTCAAATGTCAATCTACTCATTTCAGCACATTCCAACATTTTCTTAATAATTTCCTCCTCCTGGTTTCAAGTCTATATGCTTTTTTGTCATTTTTTCCAACCATGTGTGGATTTTAGTCCAATATTTTTTGGCATCCGCACAAGTCCACCACATATGGTAATATGAGCCAGGTACCT